>NW_017732825.1:204076-208579 GCF_001890085.2 Hipposideros armiger | reverse complement strand
ATATTTTACTGTAAAATGGTAGTTATCAGTTATTAATGCACTTAAATGTCTCTAAATTTCTATTTGAGAGTCTATACTAATATATGTTTGTGTACACATGGACAAATATATATATATATATATAAATACACATTTTAAAGTTATTTTCCTCTTTTCTTCTTTATTTTTCCAAAAATATTCCCAGAGTTTTAGAGATATAGTTGACGTATAGCACTATGTAAGTTTAATATGTACAAGGTGATGATTTCATACATTTATATGTTGTGAAATGATTACCAAAACAAAGTTGTTAAAGCATCCATCACACAATTGCCTTTTTTTTTTTTTGGTATGAGAACATTTGAGATCTGCTCTCTTAGCAACCTTCAAAGATATAATACAATGTCATTAACTATAGGTGCTATGCTGTACATTAGATCCTCAGAACTCATTCATTTTATAAATGGAATTTTGTACTCTTTGACCAACATCTGTTCATCTCACCAGCACCCTAGCCCCTGGCAACCACCGTTGACTCTGTTTCTAGGAATTTCGCTTTTTCAGATTCCACATATAAATGAGATGATACAGCGTTTGCCTTTGTCTGTCTGACTTATTTCACATGACATATTGCCCTCAAGTTTCTTCAGTGTTTCAAGTGTCAGGATGTTCTTCAGTTTTATGCATTAATAATATCATGTTATATGCACATATAATTTTTTATAATTATAAGAAAATGTCACATATTCTTAACTCATTCATCCATTGATGGACATTTAGATTGTTTCTATGTCTTGGCTCTTTTAAATAATGCTTCAATGAGCATGGAGATGCAGATACTTCTTCGAGATAGTTATTTAATTTCCTTTGAATACATACCCAGAAATAGGAATGCTGGATCATATGGTAGCTCTACTGTTAATTTTTTGAGGAACTTTCATACTGTTTTCTATAGTGGCTGTACCAATTTACATTGTAGCTATACCAATTTGCTTAATATATTTAGGTGCTTTGATGTTGGTTGCATATAAATCTAACAATGTTATTTATATCTTCTTGATGAAATGAAACCTTTATTATTTTATAATGACCTTCTTTGTCTCTTGTTATAATTTTTGATGTAAAGTATATTTTTTGTAACATAAGTATAGCTATTTCTGCTCTTTTTTGGTTTCTGTCTGCATGGAGTATCTTTTTCCATCCCCTCACTTTTAGTCCATATGGGTCCTCAAAGCAGAAGTGAGTCTCTTGTATTTAGCATATAGCTGTGCCTTGATTGTTTGTTTGTTTTTTAATCTATTCAACTACACTAAGGCTTTTGATTAGAGAATTTAATCCATTTACATTTAAAGTAACTATTGATAGGTAAGGATTTGCTAAGGCTATCTTATCAATTGTTTTCTGGCTATTTTGTAGTGCCCTTGTTCATGTTTTTTCTCGCTTGCTATCTTCCTTTATGAGTTGATGATTTTCTGTAGTGACATGCTTTATTTCCCTTTTCTTTATCTTTTGTATCTACTGTAGTTTTTGTTTTGTGATTACCATGAGGCTTATATAGAATATGTTATACTTATAATAGTCTATTTTAAGCTGACAACTTAACTTTGCATACAAAAAAATTTATATTTTTACTCTCCACATTTTATGTGTTTGATATCACAATTTACCTTTTTTTATGTTGTGTATTCATGAACAATTTTTGTTATGATAGTTATTATTAATATGCTTGCCTTTTAACCTACATAATAGCTTAGTGATTAACATACCACAGTATTACAGTATTAAGAGTATTATGAATTTGACTAAATACTTACCTTTACCAATGTGTTTTATATCTTCATGTTTTCATGTTACTAGTTAACATCCTTTCACATCAACTTGAAGAACTTCTTTCAGCATTTTTTTATAAGGCACATCTATTGGTAATGAATTCCCTTAACTTTTGTTTGTTTTTTTTGGGAAAATATTTATCGCTCCTTCATTTCTGAAAAATAACTTTAATGGGAAACTATTCTTGTTTAACAGTTTTTGTCTTTAAACACTTTGAATGTTTCATGCCACTCTTTCTTGGCCTGTAAACTTTCTGCTGAAAAAGCCAATGATAGCCTTATGGGCATTCCCTTATAAGATAAGATTTATTTTTTCTTTTGCTGTTTTTAAAGCTATCTCTTTGTATTTGATTTTAGACAGTTTTATTATAATGTGTCTTGGGAAATTTGGGATAGAAATTCTTTAGGGAACTCTGAGCTTATGAACAAGGATGTTCAGATATCTCCCCAGATTTGGGAAGTTCTTATCCATTATTTCTTTAAATAAGCTTGCATCCCCTTTCTCTTTCTCTTCTCCTTCTTGGACTCAAATAATGCATAAATTGTTTCTTTCTTTCTTTTCTTGTTTTTTTAAATTGGACAATTGGGGGAGGGGAACAGTGTTGGGGAATTGGGGGAAAAGAACAGCCAAGTTGTTGTCCTTCAAGCTTAGTTGTGGAGGGCGCAGCTAGCTCCGCTCCAAGTCCAGTCATTCCAGTCAGCTCAAGGCACAGAGTTCAGTCTTAGTTGCAGGTGGGCATAGCCACTATCCCATGTAGAAGTCCAACCAGCAGCCTCGTTGTTAAGAGTGCATGTTCTATCCACTGAGCTATCCAGGGGACAGCTCAGCTTAAGGTGACGAGTCCAGTCTTCAGTTGCAGGTGGGTGTAGCCCAACATCTTGAAGAGGCAACCTTATTGTTAGAAGCACGTGCTCTCACCAGCTGAGCCATCCTGCCAAACTGTTGGAGCTCAGTGGCAGCTAAGCTATGGCACAGCTCACTGGCCCTTGTGGGAATCAAACCAGTGACCCTGTTGCTCAGAGCTCACACACTTGAGCAAGCTCCTAACCAACTGAGCCACTTGGCCAGCCCCCATAAATTGTTTTTTTAGTGGTATCTTATTGTTCATGTGACTTTTATACATTCCTTTTTATTCTTTTACCTTTATTCTCCTTTTACTGGATAATTTCAAATGACTTTTTTTCTACTCTTTAATTTTCTTAATTCAGTCTGATGTTGTGCTCTCTATTGCATTTTTTCATTTCAATCATTATATTCTTTAGCTCCAGAATTTGAGTTTGGTTCTTTTTATTTCTAATCTCTCTGTTAAACTTCTCACTTTGTGTCTTGTTATCTTGATATCATCAAATTGTCTTTCTGTGTTTTCTTGAGGTTCACTGAGCTTCCTTACACTATTTTGAATTTTTCATTGGAAAATTAGTGAATTTACATTTCTTTGGTGTACATTACTAAAAAATTATTTTGTTTCTTTAGTGGTATCATGTTCCTTGATTTTTTCATGTTTCTTGAAGTCTTGCATTCCTGTCCTCACATTTGAAGAAGCAAGCACATCTTCCTCCTGTTTTACTGACTTGGTTCATGAGAGTAATACCATCTGTCAGCCCTGTTATGGATTCTGAGGCTTTCTCAGATTTTTCCAACAGCTATGCCTATTCCACACCTCTTATTCCCTCTTGAGGGAGTTCTTAAGATTTTTGCCTTTTCTAGACTCTGCAAAACTAGTTTAGATGCTGACAGCCTTTCATTTGCTTGCTTTCCCTTGGGTGGTGCTGAATTCTCAAATTCATGTGCTTTTTTTCAATCTTGCAGAGCCAGGCCAGCTTTCTACATGTACTCACTAGCTATCTGCAAAGGTTTGTTCTCACCACTATTGGGGGTACACACAGTGAGCTGGCCGTGGAGTGAGGGATGTAGAGGGGTAAGGCATGTGGCGCATAGCAGATGCCCTTGGGCCAGTAATGAGGATCCATGGACAAGACATCCCTAGCAGCTTGTAGGCAGGATTCCTCAGGGTGTCATGAACTGGTTAGTAGATCTGTCCCTTTGATACCTCCCAAGAGCTCTGGCTGTTGTTCTCCCAGTTATTCCCTGCATCCCAGTTGTGTAGCACACCTCAGTGTTCTGGATGGGATGAGAAAGAAGTGGGTCTCTGTGGCAGCATCCTGCATGACTGGAGGATCTAGGTATTCACTCACATGCTCTCACTTTCTCCCATGAAAGAAATCACAAGCCAAGAAGTTCTCTCCTGATGCTTAGCTGCGCTACCTTAGACATGGAATGGCACAGGTAAAACGAAACTATTTCTTTTAGCCTCTTCAGTGTATCCAATCTCAAGTTGTATTTTTGCTCCATCAATGGGCTGGAACTTCTCTGCCAGACTCCCAGTCTTCCATAAAGACCCTCATCATGGGTGACTGTCAAAATTGGTGGGGTTTTTTTTGGGGGGGGTATACAGAGGAATACTCCTATTTCTCCATTGTGATTATTTTCCTTTTTTTGTTATTCCAAATATTAATTTTTGTCAGACAATATAATCAATATGAGTAGAATTTTCTGATTCTGAAACATCAGTTTCTTAGCAATCACACAATGGAAGACTCTTTTTACTATCCATTGAGGTGTTCATCAACAGCTTCAAGTTTCTTAAAATAAAAAGCTGATAATATATTATAAATGTTATTAAAATGTATCTTA
>NW_017732825.1:200985-202146 GCF_001890085.2 Hipposideros armiger | reverse complement strand
TTGTTTTGTTTGCTTTTTAATTTTCATCTGGTAAAGCTAGTCAAACTCATGAAAACAACAAATATTAATTTAATCCCTCCCATAGCTTTGAAGCAATGGAACAAAAAAGATCCAAAGAGAAAATGGGAGGTTTCTTTAATCTAACTGGCTTACTCTTGTCATAGTGTTAAATATTGAAGTTGCGGAATAGAGATTTTGCATTTCCATTGCTACAATGTTCTTCACGTGGCAGGCAGAGTATGAAATGAAGGGGAAAAGGCAAAGGAAGACAAAAAGTGCTCAAGTAGATATTTTTCACTTGCAGTTCTGCTTTGTCCCAAGAAATCTAAAATGATCAAATGACTCTGGTATAAAAAAATATATAAAAAATAAAATAAAATAAAATACCTTGCATAAATATGACAGCCACACAAATTACCACCAAAGGACAGAATTACACAGTTGCAGACATTTTTTACTTTCGCGTGGAATAAACACACAGAAAGTAATTTTATAATTCTCTAATGATTATACTGAAAAAATGCTAAAAATGTCACACTGGCCATTTCTCACCACAGTCCCACCATTAAGAAGTACCACAACAATTGGGAGGATTTAGAAGTAACTAGGGTGTCTCCCCTACCCAGCTGACACCAGTAGTGCTTTGAAAGGATTTCATAGCTATGGGGAAATGTTGAGCTGGATTTTGCATGTCCATCAGATTATTAATAGAAAACGGCTAGAACCATCTAGCTGCAACACATACAGCATAATGTTCAACCTTGACCTCTTGGGCCAGTGTAGGGGCTCAAATAAAGAGACACGGGACCTTAATAGCATTAACGCAGGAGCAGCCCCATGGAGTTACATGTAAATGTATATAATGTTAGCTTGAATTATAGCATGGAAGCTTTGTTGTTGTTTTTAAATTTTCTAAAGTCTTAGGTGAGCATGGGAAAGACTGTATATTTTGCCTCAGGCTGAGCAATAAGTCATTTTGTTATAAATGCAATTTTTCTTCCATGAACTATTGTTCATGACTGTTTGCCCACAAATACAAATGCTCTATAATTTTGAAATTCTCCTGGTTACAGCAATGTATTTTTCTTAGGCTAATATTTCCAGAATACCTCTTAAATCTTTGCAAACTGCTACAATATTTTATGCTTTAACATTGAGTAC
>NW_017732825.1:165720-199610 GCF_001890085.2 Hipposideros armiger | reverse complement strand
CTTTCACATTTGTTCTTCCGTATTTGACTTTTGTAATTCTGAGTATTAATTCTAGTGGGTGTTATTGAATCATTTGATTAGTATGGGGAATTGAAGTGAAATAGCAATAACATGATAGCAAATATATACAGGGGCCTGATACCTGTAATTAAGTACTTAAAAGCACATGCAATTAAAAAAATAATAAATGGCACTAATAAAGCAATGATATACAAGGTAAATAAATTCCATTAGTGGTGTCAAAACAAAGAAAACTAGGAGAAGATTTTAAGCCAAACTTCTGAAAAATAGTATTTGTCTTTATCGTTAATCACTGTATCTTATGAATGTATTGGAATGCTCTTTCTGATACAATATTCCAGTGTTCAGGGGGTTATTTTAGTTTTTAGATGGTGGTGCCCAAATCATAATCACAATGGTACTTCCTGGAACTGCATAATTTGGACTCACTTTTAGGATTGTGGAGACAAGAAGCCAAAACAAAACAAAATAAAATGGACAACTCTGAATTCAAATTCAAGTAAAATAAAATATGAAATTTAGAAAGAAAGGAGTAAATTTAATTACCAACATTGGTTTATGATATGTTTAAAAGATGGGAAAAAATCCTATTTTATCATCAAAAAGGACTGAATTTTCCATACTATCCTCATTTTTTTCTCCTACTTATCAATGTGCATCCTTGGTATGCAGAGAGTAACTGATGCTACTTTCTGGGACCAGCAAAGAAAATGATAAAATATATTAAACCTGAGATAGGTTCGAAGAACACAAGAATTCACCCCGATATTACTTGAAATTGCTAAAGAGGACAAATAGGCCAGCCTGAAGTGAGCTCTGCTAGTGGACAAATATGGAAGATTTGTGCATCAAAAGGGGAAGCAACAATTACAGTCAATAAGATAAGTGGTCTTTTGAAAAATTCATGAAAATGTAATGATGCAAAACAGGGGCCCTATACTACAAATTATAATAAAAAGTGACATGCATATATAAATTTCCTGATTAATAGAAATTATATTAATCCTAAACTGAAATTTTAAAAATGTAAGTGGTTTGAAATATAGATGTAGGTTTTTGTTTTCTAAAAAGACATA
Organism: Hipposideros armiger; assembly: GCF_001890085.2. NCBI lineage: Eukaryota > Metazoa > Chordata > Mammalia > Chiroptera > Hipposideridae > Hipposideros > Hipposideros armiger. The sequence goes on along the minus strand of NW_017732825.1, from coordinate 198,513 downwards.
AAATAAGTAAAGACATTTATGTAAAATGTTAAAGAATGATGATTAGTATTGGCATTTTTCTGTTTTCTTAGTATCAAACTATTGGATTATTGAAAAAGTCATGATGCTTTTTGCAATGAAAACAGAAAAAAATACGTCATGACTTTTCCGACAACCCAATACTTTGGAATCTTCTGCTTTGGTTACTCATTCTGCCAAACTTTGGAAATCCCATCTCTGTCAATGTTAATGCTTTAGACTGTCACTTGGATTCCACCAGAATATCTGGACCCCAATTCTGGAATAAAAGGATTGTGCTTGGGATGAAGTTTATACAAGATATGATCTAGCTCTAAGTGTAATTAGTAGGTTTATCTAATTATACTCTCAGTTTACTTGGAGGAAAAGGAACATTTTCTAAAATTTGTATTGATAAGAGACTAGGCCTTGAGCAACTCTTCTAGTTTGGCTTAAAAACATGGACCATGCAAACTGCACCATGGAAGACTTTTGATCTACAAAGTAAATTAGAGTGTCACACGTTGGAGGAAACACTGTGGTTATGGCATAAGAGGAAGTCATGTGACATTTTGGTGTTTATAGCAAGAGCAGTGAAAAATTATAAGTAGCAATGCATAGAAATTACAGTGTTTGTTAGATGTGACAATACTTAGAAGAAAAAGACAATTATGTTGGTCAAAATTGTCTGAGGTTTGAAATGTTATTACTCCTGGATGCAGCAATAGGCTCCAGTTAAGAGGATACCACCCTTTAGAAGAGAAATTGAGGCTGTGAAAAGTTTATGTTACAGTAAATTAATAAGGGAAATTATAATAAAAATGATGATGGGGCCTAGAAAACAGCCTGACTCAATTTTACTAGCTAATGCTGATATGTACAGTCCAAGGGGAGTAAAGTATGGAAGAAAAGAAAGGAAACACAAAGTGTGCCAATGCCTAGCTGACCACAGTTTCCCAAGGAAATCTAGGTGGTGGATAAGTAATCTGTCATGTCAAAGTCTCTGTAGAAGCTATGTGGAATCCTTATAAGGAAAGACCATTGGGGAAGGTAGATCAAGGTGGCCAAATCCAACCCCATGTAGTGCTAAGGCCAAGTATGTTGGAATTGTATTACCCTTCCCCTCCACTCAGCTGCCTGGGAAGCCAGTGCCTCCAGAACTCTAGTCCAGTTAGACACTGTTAGAATTGCTGGGAATATCTCACCTTGGGGGGCATGATGGAAGACTTGCTGCATCCCAGGATACACACCTGGAGAGTCTGTGTGCTAAGAGGTGAGGCAAGTGGGATGGCACATATGGCTTTGTGATCATGAAAAACACAGGTCCCTTCAAGTCCTGAAGCAATGAAAATAGCTGTGACCTAGAGGGCAGAAGTGACGAAGCAGAGCCAGGGTGGTATTAAGGCTGGTTCCAATAGATGGGGAATTATTATCCTTTGTCAGTGTAATTGGTAATGAAGGAAACAATAAAACAAAACAAGAAAAAAGAGAATTAAATATTAAGTGATTAAACGATAAAAGTATGTTTAAGGAGATATAAACATTTAGGAAGAACCATGTCAAATGTTGGATAGGAATCTTGATTAAGGGGGAATTCTATTATATAGGAAAAGAGAAATGAAACATTTAATTTAAAAAAATAAATTAAATTATGTAATAAATTTTAAAGACTCAGATCTAACCATGAATTTCTTAGAGGTACATGAGCCCCAAAGAGATTGGAGTCATGATAACCATGTGAATAGAAGGGAGCTTTAATCCTTTTGAATTAAAGAAGCGAATTCAAGAAAATTGAACAGGTCAACCAGACTTTAAGGAGATGGAAAGCAAGGATAAAAATCAGGACCAACAGTGAAATGATTTGGATCTTATTGCTCTCCAAAAGAGAAATAGAAGCAGCAGCAGACATCTGATCGCCAGGTTCAAGGTCTCTAACAAGACTAACTGGGTGACCACCACTCCTCATGGTCCTGACAACATAACCTTCAAGCTAACAGCATGATCATGAGGAAAGGTCCTGACAACATAACCTTCAAGCTAACAGCATGATCATGAGGAAAATCTCACGTAAATTAAATAAACAGCAATTTGGAGCTCTTCAGCTCAACCTTGGGGGTGGGGATTTACTTTGGGTTGTGCTGCTGGCAAAGAATGTGTTCCTGCTGGGGAAGAATTTGAGTTGTATATCAAAGAGCAGTTGAATGAGCTCCTGGAGACTGCCGGCTATTACCTGATCATAGGCAGGTCAGTGTGTGCAGCAAATCATATGGTTTGTTTTCCATGATGCATTGTCAATATTTTCCATTCTCTTTGCTACCAAAAGAAACTATGCATTGGAAAAAAAGAAGCTCACTTCCATTTGTCCTGGAATCAGAAAAATCATTGCAAACTGCAATTATACATTCATTCTCCCAGAGCATTGGGCTTGCCTAGCACAGGAGGTGAGCTTGGCATCCAAATGGACTCTTCTACTACTACCATTGGGATGCCGTAGAGTTTCTTTTCCAGTCTTGTTTACACCTTCTCACTATCAAAAACTTTACCCTCTGAGCACATAAAACCATTTTCCTTTAAGTGAAACAAAATGTCAAAGAGAATAAGATGTCACTGTGCTTCTATTAGAAGAGCAAAAGCCAGAATTCTTATGATCATGTGCATAGAAGGGTGCTCTTTTCCTGTGGACCCATATAATTATACAGTGTCCTCATTTATATTATATCAGTACAGAGATTTTCATAGTTTCATAAATGATCGTTTTAATGCCTATTCATTTATTGGGTATTTACAACAGGTTATATAGCATTCTATCCTAATAAAAATAGTTTTTTAAACTAATTCTGGTCAAAATCAAGTCATAGAAATATATTCTGAAATACTAATAATAAGCAGTGAAATACTATTTTCATCTGAGAACTTGAAAGAACCATAACATGAAGTGGCTGAGTAAGGACACATGGATAGAAGTTATGTCAGAAAACCAGCTTCTAAATTTGATGTACTGAGACATTCTTAACATATCTTTAAGGAAACAAAATAAATGAGCAGAACAGAATGATAATATACTGCTTATTGGCTTTGGCCCAAATACTTATGCAACTAAAATTTCTCATAGACTTCAAGTTCACATAGAACTAACATATCTTATGAACCTATAACATTATTAAAAGAATATTTTTTTAGTAACAACAGTATAGGTCTTTAAATTTCACAAATAAAGCCAACAATGTAATTNACATTCCCACCAACAGTGCACAAGGGTTTCCTTTTCTCCACATCCTCGCCAACACTTGTTATTTCTTGTGTTTTTGATAACAGACATTCTAAGAGGTGTGAGGTGGCATCTCTTTGTGGTTACTATTATCATTTCCCTGAGGATTAGAGATGCCTAGCACATTTCCATGTACCTGTTGACCATCTCTGTGTCTTTGGAAAAGTGCCTGTTCAGATCTTCTGCTCGTTGTTTAATTGGATTATTTGTTTCTTTGCTATTGAGTTGTATGAGTTTTTAAAATACATTTTAAATATTAACACCCTATCTAATATATGATTTGCGAATCTTTTCTCCCTTTCAGTGGATTGCCTTTTCATTTTGGTAATGGTTTCCTTTGCTATGCAAAAGCTTTTAGTTTGATGTAGTTCCACTTGTTTAATATTTCTGCTTTTGTTGCCCTGTCCTGTTATTTTATAAAGAGAAAATCAAAGTTCTTTTAAATCAGAACACCACTTATAATATAGCTATCTTTTGAGAGCCTATATTATAGGCTTAAGAGAACATGAATTGAGTTCTTATGAACTAAATATTTCATCTTTGTAAAGTACTCAGTAAAATGACCATCTTATATTGTTTTAGATCAGCATTTCTCCAAGCTCATCTGCCAGAACTTATTCAGAGGAATGTAATTAGTGCTGTGTTGAAAAAAAGACAGCTTGCAAAGAAATTTTGGGAATTGCTGGATCCTCTAAATTGCTGAAATGCACTGTAGATCTTGAAAAAGGGTATTATTCCAAAATGATTTGGCCAAGAAATTCTTTTTTTTTACCCTGAGTATATCTAAAAATCTATTATGATGGTTATCTACTCTTAAGTTTTTTACAGAATGTCACAATCAATTTCTGATGCACAGAATGGGCAAAATAGACAAAGTGACATTTATTATAAGAATGTTTCTTTAAAAAGAACTCATTTCTGTCTGAATATATGAGTGATATTTTCAATTTGAAATCAGCATTTATATTTTCAGTGCACATGACATATTTTACTGTAAAATGGTAGTTATCAGTTATTAATGCACTTAAATGTCTCTAAATTTCTATTTGAGAGTCTATACTAATATATGTTTGTGTACACATGGACAAATATATATATATATATATAAATACACATTTTAAAGTTATTTTCCTCTTTTCTTCTTTATTTTTCCAAAAATATTCCCAGAGTTTTAGAGATATAGTTGACGTATAGCACTATGTAAGTTTAATATGTACAAGGTGATGATTTCATACATTTATATGTTGTGAAATGATTACCAAAACAAAGTTGTTAAAGCATCCATCACACAATTGCCTTTTTTTTTTTTTGGTATGAGAACATTTGAGATCTGCTCTCTTAGCAACCTTCAAAGATATAATACAATGTCATTAACTATAGGTGCTATGCTGTACATTAGATCCTCAGAACTCATTCATTTTATAAATGGAATTTTGTACTCTTTGACCAACATCTGTTCATCTCACCAGCACCCTAGCCCCTGGCAACCACCGTTGACTCTGTTTCTAGGAATTTCGCTTTTTCAGATTCCACATATAAATGAGATGATACAGCGTTTGCCTTTGTCTGTCTGACTTATTTCACATGACATATTGCCCTCAAGTTTCTTCAGTGTTTCAAGTGTCAGGATGTTCTTCAGTTTTATGCATTAATAATATCATGTTATATGCACATATAATTTTTTATAATTATAAGAAAATGTCACATATTCTTAACTCATTCATCCATTGATGGACATTTAGATTGTTTCTATGTCTTGGCTCTTTTAAATAATGCTTCAATGAGCATGGAGATGCAGATACTTCTTCGAGATAGTTATTTAATTTCCTTTGAATACATACCCAGAAATAGGAATGCTGGATCATATGGTAGCTCTACTGTTAATTTTTTGAGGAACTTTCATACTGTTTTCTATAGTGGCTGTACCAATTTACATTGTAGCTATACCAATTTGCTTAATANCCAAACTAGTTTCCACCCATACACTCTATGCACTTTGATCTCAATATGTTCATTTATATCTTAAATGATGTTTAATCCAGTATAATTGGTTTAGTTCTTATCTTGTATGACATTTCAGTAATTTTTGGAGGTGAGGGGGCATCCCTTCTTTCTTGAACCATGAATTTTCCCTGACTTCCATCATGCTGTAATATCCTGGTTTCCTTCCTATCGATAACACTAGTCATTCTCAGCCTGTTTTTGTGGCTCCAGATAAAGTTAAACAGGCAAAAAAGACTGCATTCAAGGCTTTTTCAATACAGGAGAGAGACCAGAACTCAGTGAGAACACAACTTCTCTGAAACAAAAGGCAGGAGGTACGGTTTTTAAGAGCTGGGGTCAGTGGGAGATAATAGGCCATCTGTGTTTGCTAATTGGCTTTACCCAAAGGAAAAGTAAACTCTAATATCTTCATATTAGAGTTGTATTTTACAACTTGGAGCTAGGTGCTCCCCAAAGTTAGGCTTCTACGCTCCTCTCCCATAGCAATGGAAAGATGGAGCTATCGCAGGTCCTTAAATAATATTGTTTTCTTCAAAGTTGTTTTATTATAACCTTGATGAAAAAGAAAAAAAAAAAGATTCTGAGCCACGGCCACTGTTTGTGTGGAATTTACACGTTCTTCCCATGTATGTGTAGGCTTTCTCAGGGCACTCCCCTTCCTCCCCAATCCCAAGGACATGCATGTTGGGTGAATCGGCATGTTTAAATTGTCCCAGTCTGAGTGAGTGTGGGTATGGGTGTGAGTGCTCCTCTGATGGAAGGGCTTCCTGTCTAGGGTGGGTTCCCACCTTGTGCCCTGAGCTGCAGGGATAGGCTCTAGGCACCCATGACCCTGAACTGGAATAAGCAGGTTGGAAAATTATTATCTTATTTGCTTTTATTAATCTTTCTTACCTGTATGTAGAGCTCACATTTATTTCAATGTTTAATATTAGAAGAATTTGGGGCTTTTATTTAAGAGTTTGGTGATGTTTTAGTGACCAGAATTATGCCTTAGGAACTTAATTCTTGTTTCTATTCAAATTTTCTATGGTAAAATAAGCTTAAACCTTATTTGCTTACAGTCGCAGTTCCAAGAACCTATTGACTATGTTAAGGGAGGACTTACTGTACTATCTTGATGATTATATTACTTAAAGGCATGTTTCCAGGTCCTGGAGAAAGACAATCCCAGACTGTAAAACTGTCAAGATGATATTTTAAAAGATTTACATCTCAAAGGGGCAGAGAAATAATTTTCAATTATAAGTTTTCTAAAGTAAATGCTCTCTAAGGAAAGGAAGGTCGAGGACCTAGAGACGGAGAAATTTGGCCTAAAATTGGGTCACAGTGAGAACAATTTTAAGGTTAGCTCTCTTTATCAGACACTTGAACCTGCAGTTTTGTTTTTTTAGTGCCTTGTTTTTCTTTTAAATTTCTTCCAGGGGTATTCTTGCCTGTTCTCATGGCTTCATCATCCATATTCTAATTCTTAAATCTTAATTTCTAGCCCAACACTGTCTCGTGTACTTCAGACCTCTATATTCAATTGCCTAAACCCTATATTCATTTTAATGTTCCACAGGCCCTTCAATAGGCTCAAATGCTAATCCTAATCCAACACTGACATTTATAGCCACTGATTCAACTAAAAATATAATATTTTCAAATCCAAGTAGAATTAGTTACTGTGTTCTATTAATTTTCTCTCCCAAATGTTTTTCAGAATAATTTGTTTTCCAAGTGGCCATTGATTATGCACTAGATCAATCAATCCACAATGGGAACATGCCTTGCTTGCCACGTAACCTCTGCCAGGTCTCTGTACCTTCAGCCCTACTGTGTTCCAGCTCCTCTTTTTCACTGCACCCAATGTAATATTTGAAAAACACAAATATTTTGTATATCACTCCTTTGCTTAAAACTTTCCAATTACGTCCTTTGAGGTACAGTTCAAAATGTTTGACAAGGCTTGTGTGCCCGTCTACAATGGATCCTTGGTCTACATTTCTAGGCTTAATATTCACTATCTGTGCTCTAGCTGTAGTGGCCTTTTTTTCTAATCTTTTTCATATATCATGCTTTCTTTTTCTTACTTCATGGTTTTCACTATAGTGTTTCCTCTTTTAGCTAACTCTTATGTTCCCTTCCAATCTCAGATTAAATTCTACTTTTTCCAAATAAGGACTTTCCATCCATCAAACTAGATTTAATTTCCCTTTTATCCACTTCTGCCCTACCCTGTATATTTTTTGTAGCAGTCATCACAGGTCAATAAATCCTTTGTTCCCATAATCAGAACCTTCATGAGAATAGATCATTGTGGTCACCCTGGCATCTAGAACAAAGGCTGTTCTGAATCCAGCATTTGACAAATATGAAATAGATTCAATGGGCCACAAATCAAAGTAGTAACTTCTAATACAAATGTCTATTATATTTAAGCATATACACATTTCTCAAAATATTTAAAAATTACAGACGAACTAATCTGTAACATGGCTACAGAATGTTACACTAAAGTATGTCTTTCAGATTAAATCATGTAAAGTGCATATTTTGCCACAGCAAGAACGATCTTACTACAATAATATATGTGCAATATAACATATTGGACCTGAGGAAATGTCACAGCAATTAGCTCACCTTATCGGTTTTCCTAGTCATTCATATCATAATGTAGTTCACATAATACATCGTATCCGAAAGGTTAAGGGCAAAAGCCTGAGGATGTTGCCAAATTTACAACAGTATTTATAAATATTCATGAGCCTACAGCATTTCTTCAAGATGTTCTTTGACAAACTTTCCAGGAGAATTGAGACTTTGTCAAGGTTTCAAGAAAACATGATTGATTGTTCCAGTAGCTCATTGTAAATGTGAAGTATGGTTTTTGATAGAAGCTTCTTCTCATCACTGGAAGTTGTTGAAAGTCTTTGGGAGAATGTATGTTAATACTATTAGTAATTATTCACTAAGGATCCCATCAGGCCACTGTACCACAGGAAGTCCTCACTAATGTATCCTCGGCATGATCTCAGAGACTAGAACTTAAAAAAGCAATATGGAATTTTCAAACTGAATCCATTCCCACAAAACTTAAAAAATAAAAAAAAACACATTTATTTACACATTGTGCTCTGAAAACTCTACACATCTGGTTGATTATGTCACTAGGGCTTATGTCAAACCTTAGTAATGAAATGAGACTGTAGATGCACTGTGCAAAAGTCCTTAAGCAATACTTTCAAACCTCTGTATTTAATCAAATCCTTACTCTTTTGAATAAATAAGCGATAGGGGAATATTTTTTAAAAATACTAGCAAGGTTGATTAAATAATTATTACCTATCAGAAATTATAAATGATAAGGTTCAATGGAGAAGATGAAATGTGAAACAATCTCATATGCTCCTAGTAATAATACCATTTGATTTAATCTTTTTGGAAAGTATTTCACAGTATTCAATAAAAGCCTTAAAATGTTCAGATCCTATTATTTTGTCATTTCTCATATAGTAATGCATCCTAGTGAAGCAATCAGACTTATAGAAAGTGTTTATAGAGCATTATTACAATAATCAACAATTGGAAATATCCAAAGATAGGAGGATTAAACTATTAGTAAATTAATATGTCTGAATTTTTAAGTAATTAGAAATAATACGTTAAAGAATTTTTAACAACATGGATTTGCTAAAGTGAGGGAAAGAAAAAACAAACTTCCAAATTATACAAAAAATTTTATGAATTTTCTCTATATACAGCATGATATCAGTGATTTTAACATATGCATAGACAAACAGAATAAAAACTAAGATTATGAGATTTTAGATTTTAAGTGTTTCACTTATGTAATAAAAAAATCTCATGTTAGTACTTTTTAAGAAACTATGTTTTAGAGTAATTTTAGGTTCAAAGCAAAATTGAGCAAAAAGTTCAGGGACCTTTCATTTACCCAGTGACTCCACATATGCACAGCCTCCCACACTGTCATCTCCATGAACCTATATGACACGTAATTATCATCCGAGGTGTATAGTTTACATTAGGATTTACTATTGGTGTTGTCCGTTCTATGGGTTTTGACAAATGTTTAGTGACATCTATCCTTGATTATATTGGGTTGTTGGAAAAGTCATGATGCATTTTTGCAACAAAAAACACAGAAAAAATACGTCATGACTTTTCCAACAACCCAATAGTACCATACAAAATAGTTTTACCACGCCAAAATTCTTCTGTGACCCACTGACCCAACATTCCTACCCCACTAACCCCTGGGAACCACTGATCATTTTACCGTCTCTATAATTTTGCCTTTCCCAGAATGTCATATAGTCCAAAGTGTCATATAGTTAGAATTATACAGTATATAGTCTTTTCTGATTGGCTTCTTTCACCTAGTAATATGCTGTAAATGTTTCTCCACATCTTTTCATGGCTTGATAGCTCATTTATTTTTAGCATTAAATAATATTCCATTGTCTGAGTATATATAGGTACTCATGGGTGACGCAGGCTGGTTTCAGTTTTGAAATGCAGAATTATAAAACAGAATGCACATTAGTTATTCCCACACAAAACATAACAAGAGTTTAAGCTCATGCCAAGGGTATCTACAGAGCTATTGTACAATCTCTAGTTACAGCCCTTCCTTAAAAAAACTTTTCAGGCAATATCTACATTCTATATAAATTATGTTTTACTGAGATGGGCAAAAGTCAAAATAAAAGATAAACTAGTGTCTTACGTATTATAACCTGAGCATTAAATATAGTATATTAAAATATTTAATTATTTTTCATGAAAGTGTTTCCTGTTTGAGAGTCCTAAAACCACAAGGACAATCTTTTTCACAGATGACTGGAGGTTTTGAGGCAAGGGCTATGCAGCCTTGCTAGCTGTGTGTGGTGGTGAGACCAGGGAATTTGGTCTCGATGTTTCCTCCTCCAGGAGCTACTCACTTTTCACCAACCCCAAGGAGGATTGGATTTCACCAACATAATTGAACCTATGCATCTAGCTGCACTTGCTTTCTTCAAAAACAGATTTTTATTGTTTTGTCTTGTTTCCTTTTTCCCTAGTGACCATAACACTAGAAGGCAAAGCCTTGCTTTGCACATCATCCCAATCCCCATCACCTCAGGGAATGTGTCAGTGTGAGGTCCCTGCCCTGGAGACGAGCTTCAAGGCCTCCAGTGCCCACCCATTTGTGTTCTCGTGGGACATCTCATAATCTTGGGGTGGATGTTAAAGACATGGTATGCTGGGCCATAAAGTTCTAGAATTACCACTGTCATTCACATTTTAACAGACTTGGTTTAAGCTCCATTAAGAGGGATTCTGTAAATGGACCTTTACAATATCCCAAATGCCTATGCAAATTGATTCCTACAAGCCCTTACCATTTCCTCAGTATAAATCTTTTTTTTAAAAAAGAAAATGAAGTGTAAGTATTATGGTAACCCCTACCTAAACCAGTCTTCTGCTTTGATAAATGTAGCAGTAGTCAAGATGGTAAAACTAAGTCATTTCATCAAATACTAATCTGGGACTAGTGCTCTGAGAATAAAAGGCTTTAGGCGCCACCCTAGCAATCACCAAAGTAAATAGTTCCTGTGAAAATTTTTCACCTAATTTAATCAGTTAGAAGCTTCCTCGAAAAACTGTGTGTGCATGTGTGTGTGTGTGTGTTAATACACACACAAATATATATGAATGACAGTTGTAGCAGCTTTGAGTAATGGGAAATTCTTAAATATGCAGTTGTACAACTATAAAAGGATACCTACACAGCCTTAGCACAATTAACTGCATTCACTTTCATGCCCATCGGTCCAGTGTCCCTACCAGCAGTCAGTGTCATCCACAGTAGCTCAAATTCATCTTTAAGTTGGCCTGCAGGGAAGAGAGAATTCAGTAGGGCAAAAGGCAGTACAGGAAGTTGTATGTTTCAATCTTTATTGTATAGCTGTCCAGAGTTTTAATTGGGGTCTCATAAGTATGATTGAATCATTGGCTTTATATTTAAGCTGAGTCTGTACATCAGTCCCCAGAGGTCACCAGTTCAGGCTGGTATCTCATGGCTCAAAACTGCAACACTCTAATCCCATCTTGCAACTATTCACAGGCCCATCCTGAGTTACCTTGTTAGTATAAACCAAATTGTGGGCCAAGAGATCCAATATGAATAACAAAGATACTCCTGTCACTCAGGAAATCCCAAGGAACCAGCATCACAGGCCAGCTAAATTCTTTATTACACATTATTAACTCATTTAATTCTTTTTAACAGCCCTTTGAGGTATGAATATTTTCATAATTTTATAAGGCAGAGGGTTGCTAAGTAACTTACCCTAAGTCCACCCAGCTACTGAATTGACAGAAAACCTAGCTAAAAAACAAACAAATCTTAAAAAATAGAATTTCTATGCCCTAATTTTGTTTGAAACTCTGTCTTTCATACAAACGTTGGTTGCACTTCAAAAGGAATTAATTCATCATTCGATTAAAAATATTTATTACAGTATATTTTCTCTATTTTTATAGATTGATGTCACCTTTCAGTTTGAGGTGATATAAACCATCTTTTTCCATCAAAAAACAGCCAACCCTATATCCAACTAGAAACTACAAAAGTTAATAGGAAAAAACAAAACACACACACAAAACTAGAAAAGCATGGGCTGTCAATGGAAGTGTTAAAGTATCCCAATATTTACTGAGAATGTACTTTGAGCTAAATGTTGTAAACAATAAAAAATTAACAGGATCCCCTCCCTCGTGGGGCTTAGGCGCTCACTGAGGAAATCAGGCTAACAGTGCATGCTACAATTAGTAAACAATTAAGTATGTAATTATTTTGTACTGACTAAATATTAAGCACACTGGGAGCAGAGGGAAAGGCGAAAACCTGTGCAATTTCTCTGCTGCTAGCAATCTTACTTGGAACAGCAGAGGTTATGAAAAGGAGATAGTGATGTGGCTTTATGAGAGGCAGGGATAAGAAGTACTTTTAATTGTCTCTTTTGTTTCACAGTTCCATCTGCTGTGACCCCTCACATCTCCAAAGGTCTTTTATTCTTTCCTGTGCATCCTGATTTTTTCCTAAATTCTCTGATGAGATGGTGTTGCCCACTCCCACAAGACTGTTTATACTGACTGGAAGATGTGTTGTATTTGCAGGTAGTACTCACAACCATCCTACCATCCTGGCAAGTGCTACATGTGTAATGGCAGTTTCTCTCCATGACACCCAGTGTAGAGGACAACCCCCCTTGACCTCCACCTTCCACCATCTCTGACATCAGGAAGGATGCTGTTTGGAGGGGGAGGTAAGAATTTATGGGAAAGTGACTTGTAATTTTTTTTTCTAGGACTCTATCTTGATTCTCGTCAACTATCTAGGGGGATTATTTAAACTGAATGTGACTTATCTGAAGTTCTCCAAGTTTTAAAATTAATGTAGTGAAGCAATAGTTTAAGCAATGAACACCTATGCTTATAATATATATAATATATATATATATATATATATATATATTTATATAACACAGCTGAAAATAAAGTAAATGTGCCCAGCTAGCAAAATCTTGTATGCTGTATTAGTATAATCATAGGCATTCTAGTAATTTCCTCCATGTGATATTATCATAGACAATGTAAAGATGAATTTTATGCTAATCTCCATAAACAGTTTTAAAATTCTGCACTAATGATTTGAAGTTGGTTTTATAATTTTTAATACTTTATAAATGTTCATTTATGATTCTGAAAACTCTGATATTTTCTCTGTAATTTTCACATATATGTTCTTTTTAAAAGAGTTTCCTCAGACTACCCAACATATTGTTTCAACTGTTTCCTCTGTTTTTATAATGTTGAATGGATTTCTGTTTACTGCTTACATTCTTCACTGATATTTTGCATTTTGCCTTTTGACAGAAGTACAGAGAATCTACTCTTTAGTGCATTCCTAGAAGGGCACAAGCCAAAATATAGAAGACAAAGATTATTGGGGGAGAGGAGCACAGTAGATTATACTCTTTTGAAATAAATGTTTTGGTAGCTAGTCATTTTATGTTATTGCCAGATTAAATGTATGTAAAATACAGTTGCAATAGAAATGGAAGTCTAATACAATGAGATTTTCTTTAAATGACAGAAACTTTTCAATAGAATAAGAGCACTTGAAACCATTATCAGACCTTTCCAACATGTCCTAAAATCTGTGTAAACTTTAAGTGAAATGTTCTACTTAATGTCAAAAATACTTCTCTAAGGCTACTTTCAAACATAAAAAACGTAAGTCATGATATTATGGATGCAATTTCTTTAAATAACAAGGAGAGCTACTGTATTTATAAATTATTGTTTTTATCCAGGCAATCATTTGAGCAATTTTCACTACTACTCAAAAATGTCTTGCTACTGTAATGACACAAAGCAAAGGATTGTAATTTTGTGAGGGTCGAATTTGATAAATCTGTCATTTACCAGTGGTTAGCAACTAATTTGCAGAGATTTCTAATGCAGGGCATATCCCATTAATTTTAAAAATTCATTAATGTTTCTATGTGCCAGATGGCACAATGTAAGAAATGTTTGAAGTACACAGCAATTAAAACTCTGAAACATATAATAGCCTTGCTGGCAATTTGTTGTATATATTACATGTTAGAGCACCACAAAATGCTGGCTATATAATATATTGAAATTCTAAGAACATAAGTAAATAGATTAGGCTTAAGACAAATTCACATTCTGATTCTTAAAAACTGTAGAACCTTTCATTTAATTCTCCAAAGTTACAAGGCACAACTGCATTTCTAACTGATTGGAAAAGCACAGAATGATGTAGATAGACACCAAGCATTTAAAAATTTATCTTCAGAGGCCAATTGGGTGATTAGCCTTGGAATAGAAAACCATTAAAAAAAGAAATGCTCCTGCAAATGTCCTGTTAAAAGCAAGCATTTCAGGCCACAGATTCTGTGACAGATTACAGGTCACAGTGCAAAAATAACCTCGTGTGATCCCCATGTAAGGAGCTATTGACAACAACTACAGATCATATGTCTAGGCAGACAAATGGGAAAAATAATAGCTAACATATATTTAGCTTTTGCTATTTGTCAAGCACTAAGTATATTTTTAAAAGCAAGTATAGTTTTGAAATGTAGAAATTACAAAAATGCCAAATTTCAAATTTGATATCATATTATATGGGCTAGCATTTAAATCAGAACAGTAATTCATATGAGTTCACACTTATGACATTCACCAAAACAAATATACTGTGTGTTTATATATTGCTTATATACCTCAATTATCTAGTTAAGAAATAGTGCTCATCAAAGACTTATATGAATGATTTAAGAATGCATTTTTCAGCCCTCTTTCAACATTAACTAAAATACAGTTTGCCTTTTATTCCTATATTAATAGGTGAAAATGTCCCACTAAATTCAGAATATATTCAGTTCCATTAAATCATCTGCTTCGCTTGAATATAGTGTAAAATAGATATTGAAAATCTCCTGTTTTATGTGGAGCCAATCTGATTTTGAAGATGAAAATTTCTTCACCTCTAACAAGAAATAACAAAATGTTAAAACTTATGTTTAAGATCTACTGGGCACTGTGCACTAATTTAAAAACATTTTTTTCTAAAACGCCTATGCAGTAGATTTTTATTATACCAGTTTTACAGATGAAGAAACTGAAACTTAGGGAGGTTATATAATTTCCTAAAGGCCACAGAGCTAGTGACTTGGAAAATTAAACTTTAGAGCTTGTTCTAATTCTCAAGAAGTACTTTTGTTAAAAACGGTCTCTAGATTCAAACTGTCTGATCTGGAAAGCCAGGCGACAGCTGTGAGCTGCGTCTCTGTAGGAAAGACTGGACAGAGATCTCTAGATTTCTAGACATCTAGAAATTCTGTTTGACCTATACTTTATAAGGATGTAGCAAATATCATGAACTTACATTAAAATGAAATTCTATAAGGCATTTTTAAGAGGAATAGACACTAAAGATGTCATAATCTGGTTGAAAAATAGAACATTACATAATAGCAGCTTTAAATATGTCAAATTATAAACATATGCTGATATATGTATATACATACAAGTCAGAGAGAGATATAAATAGAAGGAGAATTAATAGAAAATCTGTGGGAGTACTTGGCTTAATAGCTTGAAAAGTAGGCATTAAAACTTAATAAATTTGAAATAAATTTTTTGGATTACTTTTCTAAATCATAATGTCTTAAAACATAGGCCATTTATGAAATATTTAAAAATCCAGTTATAGTAAAGACTACTGTAATTTAAATATTGCTTAATTTACTATCTGATTATAATACTAGTATAAAATATTATATATAGTGTCAAACTAAAAAAAAATAAATAAACTTGTGAATCTGATGAAGTTGGAAAAACCTGTTTCATTCTGTGCCTTAGCTATATAAACTATATTTGGAAAAGTTTCCAATACCATGTTATGAGCCCTGTCTTTTCAAATATCTGAAATTCAACCTAGCTCTAGCCCATTCATATATGATGCAAAAATAACCATAATCCATACTATTATACAATTTAGAAAAATGAATAATAAAATATTATTTTTAACAGACTATCTAAATATTAGCTTTTTGGTAATATGTATAAGGGTTTTATGAGACTACCATAAAAGCTCAGTTTGGAATATCATCAAATCATAGATAGTTTCTTTGATTATTGGTATGATCTCATGATTGATTTCAAGACAATAGAAATAAAAATCAGTTGTAAACAAAAAATTCAGATGGATTTGGATTAAATAGAAACTTCATATCTAATAAACCACACCCAGTTCATGAACTTTTTTTCTTTGTTTTTGGCTTAAACAACAAATTTATTTTCTCAAAATTCTGGAGGCTAGAAGCTCAAGGTCAAGGTGTTGGTTTCACTTGAGGCCTCTGTCTTTGGCTTGTAGATAGCCATCTCCTTGTGTCTTTTTACAAGGTCTTCTATGTGTTTATTGTCTATTGGTTTGTCGGAAAAGTCATGACGTATTTTGTCTATGTTTTTCAAAGGTTATTTATTTATATAAAGAATAAAGATCAATCAATGATATATTGCCCATTTTGTTCGATAACATTTGCCGTCTTTCAGTGAGCTTCATAATTCTTTGTTCATAGAAGGACCTGTCTTTATTGGTGAAAAACTGAGCAAAGTGCTGATTTACAGCCTCATCTGAATTGAACGTTATACCATGCAAGGAGTTTTGAAGAGAGCAAAACAGTGGAAGTCTGATGATGAGTATGGTGGGTCTGGCAACACATCCCATCCAAGCTCCAATAATTTTTGACAGGTGATCACACTTGTGTGTGGTCTCGCATTGTCACGATGGAACACAACTCCTTTACAATTAACAAGCTTTGGAAGTTTCTGGATGATGGATTCGTTCAAACTGTCCAATTGCTAACAGTACACATTCGAATTGATTGTTTGGTTCCTTGGTAGGAGCTCGAAAAACACGACACCTTTAAAAAATCCCACCGCACTGAGAGCATAACCTTCCTCTGATGAATGTCTGCTTTCAATGTCATTTGAGGTGAATCATCACATCGGGACCAAGACCGTTTGTGCACCACATTGTTGTAAACAATCCACTTCTCATCACCAGTTACCAGTCGCTTCAAAAAAGGATAATTTTCCTCATGTTTAATGAGCATATTGCAGATGTTTATGTGCACTGTCAAATGAACTTCTTTGAGTTCATGCAGAACCCAAATATGGAGCTTGCTTACGTATCCCAGCTTCTTCAGGTGGTCATGAATGTTTGAATGATGGATGTTCAATGTTTCTGCAATCTCTCGTGTTGTGTAACATGGGTTTGCCTCGATCAATGCCTTTATTTTGTCATCATCAACCTCGGTGGGCCTTCCTGACTGAGGAGCATCGTTGAGATCAAAATAACCAGCACGGAATTTCGTGAACCATTGTTGGCACTGATATTCTTGTAGAACATTGTAACTGTCAACTTTATGCACTAGTTATAAACTTGATGAAACATTTCCATGTAATTATTTCATGAACTATTTCCCAGCTGGACATTATTCTTTTCTAGGTCACCTGGGAATAACTAAAGGCACACTTAATTACTTTTTAAAAATAAAACAAAAACCAACAACCAACCAACTAAACAAACAAAAAACTTGCATTTCAAAGAAGAGTATTTTTGTGGTTATGAAATATGACACAAAAATAAATACAAAACTATTCTGTTCTTCCTTATTGCTCCTCTAAGGTATTATATTGATTTATCATAGAACTACAATACAGTCAAATCGTTACTAAAATATGTTACACTGAATTTTTAAAACAATAACAATAAAAGAACAGATATCTCTGGAAATCACTTCTTGTAATAAATTTAGCTAACTTTACAGAGGCCAAAAGTTTGCAAGCTTGTTAATGTTATGTTTAACACTGAAGACTGACAGCTGTTTTATGATCATTTTAAATCTAATGATAAATTCTAAAAAATAAAGATGAATAAACAGTTTTATTTTGCTAAATTATGAAGAGTTAAAATACCTAGGAAATCTTAACTTAAATAATTAAGCAGTTGTTCATATAATAACTAATCAAGTAAAAATATTAGCTATACAATTTTTATCTAAAGCATATCTAACCTTTCAACAACCCTTAGTAGTTATATTTATCCCAGTGTGAAGTAAAAAAGCCAAGAATAACAATGTTTAGATGCAGACTGTATTTCCCAAACTGTCTTCAGCAGTATTTTCCTCTCTATATGATCTTCCAGAAACTTGCCAACCCCATAAAGAGGAGGAGTCCATTTCCCTATTTGTGTGTATAAGTAAATCAACATCACTTTGTGGTGGTGATGTTTTGTCAAGATTAAACCTAGAGCCTCAAAGTGTCCTTTTCAGCTGGTCCTTCATGTTCTAGTTATAGCTGTCGTCCTTCTCTTTTCTATCAGCTCACTTTTTTTTTGTTGTTAAAGTTTACTGGGGTGACAATGGTTAGTAAAATTACATAGGTTTCAAGTGTACAATTCTGTAATACATCATCTATATATCACGTGTGTGTTCACCACCCAGAGTCAGTTCTCCTTCCATCACCATATGTTTGACCCCCTTGACCCTCCTCTACTATCCCTCCTCCCCTTTGCCCTCTGGTAAACACTAATCTATTGTCTTTTTCTATGAGTTTTTGTTTCTTTGTTTGTCTTGGCCCTTTGCTGCTTTCAGTTTTATATCTGCATATCATAAAAACACATGGCTCTCAACTTTTTCTGTCTGACTTATTTCGCTTAGCATTATAATCTCAAGATCTATCCATGTTGTCACAAATGGCACTATTTCATCTTTTCTTATGACAGAATAGTATTCCATTGTGTATATATATATCACATCTTCTTTATCCAGTCATCTATTCAAGGAGACTTAGGTTGTTTTCATGTCTTGGCCACCATAAATAAAACTGCAATGAACATCAGAGCACATAAATCTTTATGGATAAATGTTTTCATATTTTGGGGGTTTATACCTAGGAGAGGGGCTGCTGGGTCATATGGTAATCCTATTCTTAATTTTTTGAGGAACCTCCACACTGCCTTCCATAGTGGCTGCATCAACCTGCATTCCCACTAACCATGTATGAGGGTTCCTTCTTCTCCACAGCCTCTCCAACACTTGGTATTTCTTTTGTTGATGATAGCCAGTCCAACTGGTGTGAGGTGATATCTCATTGCGGTGTTTATTTGCATTTCTCTGATGATTAGTGATGTTGAGCATTTTTTCATATGTTTATTGGCCATCTGTATGTCCTCTTTGGAGAAATGCCTATTCAGGTCCTCTGCCCACTTTTTTGTTTTTTTTTTTTTTTTAGCTGAGCCATCCTGCCACCTGTTGGCATCTCAGTGGCAGCTCAGCTCTGGCTGGGAATTGAACCAGGGACCCTGTTGCTCAGAGCTTGCACTCTTGAGCGAGCTCTTAACCAACTGAGCCACTTGGCCGGCTCCTCTGCCCATTTTTAAATTGGATTGCTTGTCTTTTTGTTGTTGAGTTGTATGAGTTCCTTATGTGTTTTTAATATTAGCCTCTTATCGGAGGTGTTGTTTGCAAATATCTTCTCCCATTTGGTTGACTGACTCTTTATTTTGTCAGTCATTTCTTTAGCTGTGCAGGAGCTTTTTAGTTTGATGTAGTCCCATTCATTTATTTTACCTTTTATTTCCCTTTCCTTTGAGGGAAATTTCATTAAGTTGTCCGTGAACCCAAGGTCCATAAGTTTAGTACCTATGTTTTCTTCTATGCAGTTCATCGTTTCAGGTCTTATGTTTAAGTCTTTAATCCACATTGAGTTAATTTTGGTACATGGTGACAAATAACAGTTTAGTTTCATTCTTTTGCAGATGGCTTTCCAATTATCCTAGCACCATTTATTGAAGAGGCTTTCTTTTCTCCATTGTATATTTTTGGTTCCTTTGTCTAAAATTATCTTTTTCTATAAAGATCGAGCTGATGACTTCGAAGACGTACTGATGGTAACTGGCTGTCCCCTGCAGGTGATTCTGTTGCCTTAGACCAGGGATCGGCAAACTTTTGAGACGGAAGAGCTGCCGGGGGTCGGCAAACTGTGCTCATGACCCACATGCGGCTCTTTGGGTACGTGCATGTGGCTCTGAAGTAAAACTGAAAATGAAAATAAAACTATCACAGTTTCATTTATAATATTACTTTAAATTTTCCTTATTTGTAAAAATATATTTATGGCTCTTAAATAATTTTTAAATTGTTGCGAGGGGCAGGATTGACTCTTCCAGGGGTCAACAAACTTTTGAGATGGAATGTACCCAAAGACTTAGACTCATCCAGGTCAACATGCGTGGAAGTGCAGCGGTTATCTCCACTTTGGTTTTGCATCAGGTAAATGTATGTTCATTAGTGCAACACTCATTGTGTGATATAATATCATGTGGTGTTTATCTCACAAGCAAATATAGTGCCTTTGTATTTTACTTCAATTCTATATGAATATAGAGTCTTAAGTTATCACTAAAATTTTTTGATTAAACTGTACTTAATATGATAACAATATTTTTATGATTTGTTGTAGAGTTTCAAAAGTAGGGATGTAGACTGAGACACCTGAACAACTTTTCAGGTGTACAGAGACCAAGTCCAAAATCCAGACCTACTGAATCCTGATATCTGAGGGTGGGTCCTAGGCTGTGGTCAGCTTAAATAGTATTATAATTTCAAATGTTATCACTAATGCTCATGCTGGTTAAGAAGTATCTTTTGGTGTTACCAATGTATTTGGGGATTTGGAGAAACCATATATTGTCATATATATATATATATATATATATATATATATATATATATATATATTTAAAAAGGAAATTGAGAGTTTTTAAAAAATAATCTATTGAATTAAAATCCACATAATATTAAAATAATTAAAGTGAGCAATATTTCAGTGGCATTTGGTATACTCAACAATGTTATACAACTATTACCTCATTTACTTTTAATCACCTCTTTACTATGGTTTGTCTTCATTTCATTCAAAAGAATTCTGTCTTCTTGACTTTTTCATTTTTTTGTTCTTTCATCTTTCTGATTAACACCAGATGAACCTGTCTAACACTTTTGTGCTTGGCTTTGTGTCCATTCTCTGCAAAATGCACTGTGTGTCAAACATGGATATGGACATGGCTGAATTGAGAAACTGAAGGGGCATTTTTAGGAATACACATTGTTTTGTCTATAGAAGCAAAAGATAAGCGGAATGTCAAAGAATCTTATAAGACTCTCTGATGTAGAGGAGGCCTTTGTCTTACCTTCTTTTTCTTTGGCACAGGCAGATCATCAAACATGTGCCAGAATTCTGCTTGGCGGAAGCCCAGGAGCGATTCTCACAAGAATCTCTGTCAAAGTCCTATAGCTTATTATTCAGTGCTTTACATTCTTAAATGTTTTATCTCATCATAGAAAATTTAAGATCTAGTCTGAGAACCTACCCAGTAATGCCAAAAGTTATGGGCAGGAAGAGATGTTGCCTTACTCAATCAGACTTCAAGAACAAAAGGTAGTTTACTAGAGTGAAAACAACCCTGGACTAAGAGAGAAAGTATTCCATGCTCTAGCCTGAGCTCTGGGACACTAATGGTGTGTGGGTGAGTGGTTTCTCCTTCCTTGATTTACTTTTCCTAATCTGCAAAATGGGGAAAAAAAATGTGTTACAGAATAACTGTAGTGATCATGTGTGAAAATCCATGACCACATTTCAAAAAAGAATATGAACCCTCCACTGTTTGAAATTGGTTTAAGTACTTGATGCTGTAGTGCTGGTGGCGGGAAAGTTGCTTTGTACTGGACCACATCCCAGAGGGAGAACTTCCCCCAATAACACAGCAGAAGCAGATTTGCACGTCCTGCGTGACCTCAGATTTTTTGTCTTACTAGACTTAAACATTTTTTGGTAGTTTTAGGTTTACAAAAAAATTGAGCAGAACTTACAGAAAGTTTCCATTTCCCCCTCAAACCCCACTCTGCTTTCTCAGAAGCCAAACTGTCCTCTGAAGTGGCTAAT
This sequence comes from Hipposideros armiger, assembly GCF_001890085.2. Taxonomy (NCBI): domain Eukaryota; kingdom Metazoa; phylum Chordata; class Mammalia; order Chiroptera; family Hipposideridae; genus Hipposideros; species Hipposideros armiger. The sequence continues at coordinate 176,648 of NW_017732825.1, read as the reverse complement.
ACCATTGTGCATTCCTACCAGAAATTAATGAGAGTTCCTATTTCTCCACTTCTTTGCCAACATATTGTATTATTGTTATTGTTGTTTTCTTTTAGCCATTCAAATAGGTATGAAGTAGTATCTCACTGTCGTCTTAGGAATTGAGAGTTTTAAAAAAGATTAAAATGCAGAGTATACTGAAAGGCAGTTTGGTGGTTTCTTACAAAACTAAATAGACTCTTACCATATAATCCAAGGAGTGATCACACTCCTTGGTATTTACTCAAATGAGTTGAAAACTAATGTCTACACTAAAACCTGCACAAAGATATTTCAAATGTTTCATGTGAAATTTGAGGTCGATTGTGTGTTCACCTGCTTGAAGTCATGGTCTCCATGGCAATGTGGTAAAGGTCACACTGAACTGAGCCCCAATTATTATGTCATTGCAGTTTTTCAATGTGGAGTTTATTTTATTTGTGTCCATGGGAATTCATTTTCTAGGGACAGTTTTGTTTCTCTGAACATAATCTTATTGTTCCTTAATTAAATTGATTCTGAGTATCCTAACACATGTTTCTACTGTCTAGGGATTGCTTGTCCAGGCTTTGGAGTATTGATTGTCTATAAAGGGAAACGCCTTTAGAGAGAGGGCAGGCAGAGGAATAAGTCTGTCCTTGACTTCGCTCCTGGAATGAAAGGCCTGAAAATGTTAATCCGCAAACCCTTGTCTTTTTGAAAAGCTTTGTCTTAAATTACCATTTCAAAACCTTATAAAGGGAAATTTGTTCTTCCACCCAAGATGGAGTAAGAAATACCAGACTTACCCTCTCACTCAAAACAAACAAAACCTATGAAGCAGTGGTTTTAAAACACTTCATCACACAGTGAAAGACAGTGCTCGCTGAGAAATGAGACTCAAATGAGGTGAGGCCTATGATTGTGTCAGCTTACTGCCTTGAGAGAATTTCCAGGAGGGGAAGAAGGATGAAAAATCTAGTAAAAATGCAGCAGATCACCTAGGGAGATGATTCTGAGAATCCAGAAACAAAGAAGCAGAAGTTAGCAGAGCAGAATGTAAGAAAGGAAACTGCTGCATAGAGAGAGAACCCCAGAGATCTTCAAAGGCTTCACTATAAATACTCAGCTGAGTGCAGACCAGTGCACAAGAGTGAGGTAACTTCTCAAGGCTGAGAAAAGAACAACTCATAAAGGTTAGAGGTCACAGTGGCCGGCAGTGACACCGGGCTGGGAAGAGTGCCTGTTCCCAATGGAAGGACAATTGCATGATTCACAGTGTCTTGGGCAGAGTAACAGGGAAGAGCCTTCTCTAAATAGTGGGAAATGCTTATCATTAGATCACGTGCTTTCAACAGGGGCGCTATCACTTCCAACAGGTTAAAAATTGGTTCTTGAAAATCACAAAAATCTTAGGCATTACAATGTTACATATACCTCTGAAAGGGCAAAGTATATAAACAGAAATACTATATGATTATGGCATTAAAATTTATTGAGGGGAGAGTGATTTGAAAAAAAGTCTAAAGCACCTTAGTAGAACATAATGAAAAAATACTGTGTTTAAGAAACATTGCCTGTAGGCTGACCTCTGCTCTGGTCTCATCTAACAAATATTAGAAGAAAGACTAGAAAGACTTAAAATGTCTTAAGTAACTTAACTGTATTCCACAGTAAGGCTTAAGAATATTTATAGGAATACAAAAATATTTAACCTCCATCAAGAAAAAAATGATTACCAGGAATGCAAAATAGTCAGAAAATTAAAATTTCTGCCTCTTGAAATACATTCTTAAGAGAAAGAAAAGGTAAGCCACTGACTAAGAAAAAATATTGCAAATCACATAGCAAATAAAGAACTTATATCTGGAATACTTTTTAAAACTATAAAACACTGATTTTAAGAAAACTAATACCTCAGTAAAAATAGGGCAAATTATTTGAACAGACATTTAACTACATAGATAGATGATAGATATAGATGGATAGATAGATAGATAGATAGATAGATAGATATAAAGATGGAAAATAAGCTAAGCACATAAAGAGATGTCATATGATCACTAATTTTTAGGGAATTTCAAATAAAAATGACAGCAAAGGACCAATATATACTTTTTTAGAAAGGCTAGAAATTAAAAGACTAGCTCTATCAAATTTAAGGGAAGATACAGAAAACCAGGAGCTCTCATACAATGCTAGTTGGAATGCTAAATGAGAAAGCCAATTTGGAAACCAATTCAAGAACAAATACTTAATACATACTTGCCACATGCTCTAGCCATTCCACTCTGAGACATTTAGTCAATAGAAATGAAAGCATACACCTATAAAAATACTTGTACATAAGGTGGCCAGGCATCCCATGTATATAAGCATGTCTTATATTGAGTGATTTTTGTTTGCATCCTATATTGACATTGTCAGGATACTGTAAATACCCTACATTCATATGTTTTTGATAAATTATGAGTTGTGATAAAAAATACAGTGAATGTTTAATTTAAAAAAATTTATTACAATAAAAGACACATTGCATTAATCCCCCTTAAATGCCCCCTGTGCTTCAAACACACTTATCCCATCATTCTTGCCACTTTCTGAAGTAGTTCTGGAAGTCCTCTTTCGTGAGTGTCTACTTCATCCTCCATCATGACAATGCTCCGTGTCACACATTGCTTCTGGTAGATGGCAATTTCTGTCAAATGAAAACATTACAGTGTGTCCTCATCCACCTTATTCACCAGATCTGGCACCATGCAACTTCTGGCTCTTCCCAAAAGTCAAAAAAATGACCATAAAAGGAAAACGTTTTGAATGGATTCAGGACACGGAGGCAGCCATGACAGTGCAACTAAAGACACTCCGAAAGTAGCAAGAACGATGGGATAAGTGTGCTCAAAGTGAGCAGGGAGTATTTTGAGGGGGGAAAATGGCAATATGTTTTTTTACTGTAAAAATTTTTTTAAAATATAAATATTCACCATATTTTGTGATCATGCCTCGTATATCAATTCAGCAGTTAAAGCTATTTTTATCACAATAATTAATGTTTAAATCACTTAAATGCCAAAACTATTTCAATTTATTTTTAGTGTGTAGGTTCATAAACTTATCAATAATTCAACTCAGTTTATGATCAATTACGAGTTAGGAATTATGAGTAACAGATTCATGTGTCCATGAGATCATCAAATGCATATTTTTTCAATTCTTACAATATTTTCTATCATCTATATTTCTATTTGTATATTGTTGAATGCCAAAATGCCAAATCACAAGTATAAATTTCATGATAAATATTCTGCACAGTAGACATTTATAAAGGGGGAAAATTTTCTTTTGAAGCTCTTTGTGCATTTGCAAGTGTTCACTCAATTCCAGAAATAATGGAAAGTCAAATATAAACCAGCATATACTAAGAGCTAAGCATAAGAGTTGTGTGATTTCCTCAACTAGCACAAAACAGGGTGATTTAAATAACAATTTTGGTTAAGATAAATTCAGATTATGAAGATAAAATAATCACAGCAAAAGATGTAATGGTTGTCCAAACTGTATAACATCATCAGTCTTTTAGATCAAATGATTCTTTGAGCATACAGTTAGTTATACCAGCAGCGTTTTATGACTCCAAAAAAAGGCAAGCACATTTTCAAGTGCCTAGACCAACATTACAACAATGAACGGTTATTATCCCTTGCCTTTATGGCATTGCCATGGCTGCAAGTAATTACAGTGAAAAAAAGTCTGGTTTTGCAATATTTGTGCTATGAAAAAAAGCTTGCTTGTAAATCTATTATAAGTAAAATCTCTTCAAGATAAGACTTTAGAAGCAATAGCAAATTTTGAAGATACTCTTATTTAGAGTTAATGAGAAAAATCATACTGTTTACAGTCAAGATAAATACAAATTTTTGTGGATCATGTGGAAAGGTACAAATGATATCTATTCAAAATTGAAACAGGGCATGAGTGATTCTCCTGAAGGTGCTGGTTGGTTTACACATATTCTGTCTCATACTTCTCTAATAGCACCTCATATCTTTTCTATTGACATTAAAGCAATTGTCGTGAAATACTGCTCTTATTTCATTTATAATGTTTGAACTGGGCAATTATATTTTTTATTTTGTTGGTGTTCCTTATTCTTGAATTGTCTTGCATTCAAAACTTCGTTGGCTCATTAACAAATGCAATTGAGAGAATTCTTAGTTTATTTGAAGTACTCAAATCATGCTTTAATTCCTAAGGTCTCCAGAATTCTTGTTGACTTTTTAAATAATTTGTTGAGTAAAGCCTATTAATTTCTGAACATAATTTTCAACATCTTTTTGGCAATAGGATTATGCAAATTGAAAGAAAAATAAACTGTGCTATTGAAGTCCTCCATTGCTTAAAAGAAATTGTTAAATGTATTTTAAAAAAGACCAAAAAATGATCCTTTTAAGTGTCAAAGCTGCCATTAAAAGGGATGACATTATTAAGGACAAGAATTCCAACTTCAAATGAACAATTATTAAGTATAGCATTTTTCACTACTATACTATTTTTGAAATGGACATTATTGCTTAAAGAATGTGATTCTTTTACATACCTGATTCTAAATACTCTTCTAGCATGGAACATAGACTATAATTGCAAGGAACGGTATATGCAAATTATGAAAAAAGAAGTTTTAAGAGACTGAAATCTTTTGAGAAATAAAATTAAACAAAGAACTATATAGTTTAGATAATTATAACTATTTCAAATAAACAATACTTTTTAGTAATGGTACAATATTATTTTTTATGTTAGTGTGCATGCGTGTAGACAATTACAAGTAATTCAAATTTAACTGGCTGCTTTATGTTTTTTTACTAAATATAGTAATTCTACTTATACATGAATGTTCATAATAGTTTTATTTTTAAGAGCAAAACGTGTAGACACCCAAATGTTCATTATATTAGTCTGCTTGTATTGCCATAACAAAATACTACCGACTAGCTGGCTTAAACAACAGAAATTTATTTCTCACAGCTCTGTTGGTTAGGAAGTCCAAAGTCAAGGTGCCAGACAGTTTGGTTCCTGGTGAAAGTCTCCTTCTGGTTTGCACATAGATGCCTTCTTCTTGTGTCTTCATATGGCCTTTCCTTTGCGTTCATGTGGAGACAGGGAAAGAGCCCTCTGATGTCTCTTCTTACAAGGCCCCTAATTTTATTGGATCAGGGCCCCACCCTTTGACCTCATTTAACCTTAATTGCTTCATTAGAGGTCCATCTTCAAATATAGTCACACAGAAGATTAGGCCTTCAACACATGAATTTGAGAGGAACACAACATTCAGTCTATAGCATCCATCAACAGATAAATAGACAAACTATGGTATATCCACATAACACAATGTTTTGGGGGAATAAAAAGGAACTATTGGTGCATGCTATAACAGAAATGACTCTCGAAATACTTATACTGGTAAAAGAAGTCAGACCAAAAAATACATACTACATTTTCCCAGTTATATGAATGTCTAGAAAGTGCAGCTAATCTTAGTAATACAAGTAGATTAGTGTTTGCATGAGAATGAAGAAAGAGGATAAAAGTGTGGAAGACACAAATTATAAAGGAATGTGAGGAAAATTTGGAGGGTGGTTAATATGTTTGCTATCTTGTTTATGGAGTTTATTTGTTGATGTATGTTTAGTATATACAATAAAACTTTTTATAAAAATTTTGTAAATATCACTGTCAACTCCCGAGAACCACTGTTAATGCTGCTGCCTGGGGTCTGACCTCAAATTAGGCAAGACTGATCTTTTACCAAGTTCCAGAGATACAAGTTTGCACAAACACATTATCCTTGTACCCTGTGGTTCTCATGGGTCTTCTTAGACAAAAACTACACCTCCACTAAGCAAAACACCTGCTACCTTGTGTTTTTTGCTATAAAGTTAAACCATGTGATTCTTTCTCACTGGCACAATTTCATGAGAGACAATTTGGATTTGGAGAAGTTACTTTGGAGAACTGTTGAAAGTAGATTGTTGATTTGAGAGATGCTTTAGAACAAAATAAGAAAAAAATCAGACTACAGTTGTCTGCATTCTTTAATCAGATTGAGGAGGCTTCCAAATGCAAATTGAACTCACACATTGACCCACTGAATGATTCTTAGATATCTAACACCAGTGAATATTGTGAAACCTTAAAATTGCTTCATTTGTCAATTCACCAAAATTGTGTTCTCTTCCTTGCTTTGATTCCTTTCTTTTTTGGGTCCTCTTCCTCCTTCTGAGCCAGTTATTACTTCATTGCTCCCTAAGAATGCAACCTCCACATGGAGAAAATATTGATTGTTCTGTAAGCTTAAATCCCTGTGCCATTGTTAAAGACTTCCTAAACACCAGAACATAAAGGAAATTGTTATTTAAGAGGTCAGACTTGATCTGGGCTCAGACTCTCTAAATTCTTTCAATCACTACCAATCAGAATACCTATGGTGGGTCAAGGTGATACAACATTTAGGTTGAGAAAATTGTCACAACCCTCAGTATATTTATGGCCTTGATGGCAGCAATGATTTCAGTATATACTGGGGTGTATATATTTTAATTTTTAAAAATTGAAATATGTTTTATATTACATGTATATAATATACACTTGTAAAAGACACTATGTGTGTGTTATTTATAATACATTCAACATATAAACATATTCATAAACAAATAGAAACAAATGGGATACACTGATAAAAGAACAGGCTAGAATTCAAAAAGTTATACCTGACACTTACAAGCCTTGTTATCATGATTAAAAATTTTTAACATCTCAGTATTAATATTTCTCTTCTCAAAATTTAATAAGAGAAGATAATAACTAATACCACCCTGATTTCCCATACTTAAAAAAATATTCTGAATGTGAAAACAAAATTTTCAATAACAAATATAATCCTATATAAATGAAGGATATTATTTTAAGTGCACTGTAAACAAGTGGCACTTAGTAGCTTTCATTTAACCACTACTCATGATTATAACCATTCTTGAAAAAAAATGTATCTGTGTCTTCCCTTTTGCAATTTTTACTGTAATTAATAAATTTTCTTCTTTTAAATGTAATTTTGACTTAAAAAGTGTCATATTATTTCTATCGGCTAAAAGTTTGACTCAGTCTGAAAACCAAAGGCTGCTTTTTCTTAACTCTCACCTTCTGATCTACACTGAGGATTTATCTCTTAACTAAGGCTTTTTTTTTTTTTTCCCAAATATGTCTTTCTTTCCCTTTACCGATTCCCAGTGATTTCTCCAGGGCTTGCTGAGGTCATTCCCTAGTGTCTCATCTTATGTCACCTCAAGAACTACAAATTTATGTGAATTCCTTTTATCCAGATTCCTTTCAATCACAGAAAATAGTACTCTTTTCAATTTCTTTCTTCTCCCTGAGTATTCACTCCTAACCCTTCCATTGAGTTTCAGCTCACAGTGAGCTCTTTATTCTCTGAATTCTGTTACCCTTAAAATCAGTGTCTCATTCTTTAGCTTTTAATTGGTCTTCACTTATTTTCTCCAGATCTTTGTGGGAAACATGCTATCTTATATTTTGGTCATCCTTATAAGTCCTTAGTATAGTTTTGGGTATAGAGTTTGTACAATTATTCAGTGGTTGTTGATCTTGAACTAACTTGTCATTTATAAGTCTAAATGTATTTGTAGCACTTCTAACTACCTCATGATAAGATGTATAAATTCACAGGTACATATTTGAATGAATATAGATGCAAACTTACTAAAAATTAAATAAGAATAAGTAAAGTGTAAGCTACTTCATAAAGAAATGAGCTCTTTCTAGCTGGTTTATGCATGAGTGAGAAGCTATCTAATAAGAATATTGAATATTCAATAGCTAGACCTTGTGAGAGCAGCAGAGGGTAATCAAATGGGCTGTAAAAGTCCTATTTCTAAGAACATATATACTAAATTACCTATAAACCACTACTTAAAGTTTATGTTTTAAATTATTTATTATTCTCCTTATAAACATTTAACATCCTTTGATTATCAAACCCAATCCTGCTCCTTGTCCCATTACTCACAAATTTACATATATGAGTATAGCATATTCTTCATAATGTTACAATCAGGTTAATATACAATGTTTTGTGACATGGGAATTCAATTTCAATTGAAGCTGGCAGCTATTGATATATGGTCGGGAAGGTGATGTATAGAAAACAAGCTCCAGCATTGAATTCAAATTTCTAAAATTTTGTATTTGCTAATAGGAAAAAATTAAAGATTTAAATATATAATTTAGTGAGAATCCAAAGCAAACGTGAACTGAACAAATATTTTCTTAATATGCAAAAAATGCTTATTGCATGAGGTGAAATGAACTACCGATACATTTTAATTTTTATTTATTTTTAGGTTTGTATATATGAATCGTAAACATTTAATCATTAGTCTTTGCCCAGCTTTTACAACAACTGCATTAATTAGGCTCTATAATTATACCAATCTTGTTTTTTATTGTTTTTATTTGACTTGCAGTAAATAATTGTTAAACACATAAGTAACAAGGAATAAGGTTCACATCTGTTACAATTGAGATGGAATGTACAAGTAATTAAGACCACACAAACAATGCCGCTGGAAGCAGCACACAGCACACCCTGAAGTTCAGTTCCTAATTAGAGGGAGAAACTCCTCCTGAGTCTTGGGATGTTTCTGGAACACACTCAACATCATGCTGGTCATACTTTTGCTGTTTGTTTTCTGTACTCCTTGCCTTACCATACACATGTGTGTTGATTTAACCATTACCCCAGTTTCTCAGGTCGATTGCTACAACACTTTGTTTTGTAAGATGCTCTTGAACTTGTAATCTTCTACTATAGATTTCTGCAATCCTTGCAAGTTTGCTGAGGCCAAGGGCTTGCTTGTTAGGAAAATAACTGATATGAACCTTTCCAATAAATGGAATTAGATGGTGTTCACACATCAAAAACATATCTCTATCCTTCACAATCACTGTCTCATCATGATCTTCGTCAAATATAACATCATTTAGGACAACTGAGTTCTGTTCTGTGACCCCTGGCGAGTGACTTAACCTGAGCCTCCTCAGATTCCACTTTTTAAAAATGAGTCTGACTTCCAAATTGATAGGCGGATCATATGAGGTCACATGTGTACACCTTTGCCTGCCGTTCCGGAGGCTTGGTTTCCAGGCTCTTCCCTTCAGCACCTAAGGCTTCCACTCACCAGCACCCAGAATGTTGCTGCCTTGATACACACCAAAGAGAAACGCACTTGATCCTGACAGCCAGGAAAGAACACCTCAAAAATTCCTAGTTTTCTGTTACTCATCAAATTTAGATTTCTATGATTTGTACAATTATAGAAAACCCTCAAGTCCTACAATCTGACTTCTGACCACATTAAGCTATTAAAACTGCTAACCTCATCTTCAAATCAAATAGCAGTACTCACTGCTAACACATACAAAATGTCAACAGCACTTCATAGATGCTGGCCATTTCTCTTAGCACTTTACGCATATGAACTCATTGAACCGTCACAATTACCGTATAAGAGGGGTGAGTAGTCTTGATAGCTCCATTTTACAGATGAGACAATTGAGGCACAGCTGTTAAGGAATAGGATCTGAAGCCAAGCATTCTTGCTCAAGTCCACTATGTCTCATGACCTCTTTTTGTTATTCCTTGTTCCTTTTAAAACCATTTTCTGTCCACACTGACACTCCCAGACGTCCTCCCTCTCATACCTTCCTTAAGACCTGTCTCTACTGCTTCTTCTCTCATCCTTCTTACTATCTCAGCGCAGACATCTCCTAAAGTTTAGGCCACCCATCTCCCCCTCTCACTCATTTGAGGGGCTCAAGTACTCTCCTAGCTTCAGCTGTCAGCTTTATACTGATAATTCACAAATTTAAATATCTAGCCTTAAACCATCAGACCAACTCTTGGCCTGTTTAAGTCACTCTCTTCCTGTGCACAAATGTAAATTCTAAATACTTTTATCTCAAAATCTGTCTGGTTGCTTTTAGTGCATAACAAAACATTTCAGAATTGAGTGGTGGACAACTATTTTATGATGTCCTTGGATTCTGTGGATCAGGAATTTGGACATGTTACAAAGGATATGCCTGACCTCTACTCCACAGTGTCTGGGGCCTCAGTAGGGACAACTAGTTAGCTGAAGGCTGGAATCACCTTGAAGAGTCTTTACTCACATATCAAGTGCTTGATGTTAGCTATTGGGTGGAACCTCAACTAGAGACATCAGCCAGAACACCCACATGTGGCCCCTGCAGCTGGCAGAGCGTCCTCACATGGTGTGACCATCTCAAGAGTAATTGGACATTTTACATGGTGGCTCCAGGCTCCAAAGTGTCCCACTTCATAAAACACCTCTCAATTAATCCAATCCCACATTTTTTCCATACATAAAGGAAGGATTATATTAAGCATCAGGTGCTTTTTACATACCTTCTTATTTTTTTTCTTGTTTTTTTAATATCTGATTTTTTTTTTTTTTTAGTTTCAGGTGTACAAAACAAAAGTGATTAGACGTTTATATACCTCACAGAGTGATAACCCAAGTAAGTCAATTACCCATCTGATACTGCACATAGTTATTACAATATTATTGACTATATTCCCTATACTGTACTTTTGATCCCATGACTATAGTTAACATTTAATATTATTTTATATTAGTTTCAGGTGTACAGGGTAGTGTTTAGACATTTATATAATTTATGAAGTGATCCCCCCATAAGTCTAGTACCCAAATGACAGTATACATAATTTTTATACTATAATTGACTGTATTCCCTATACTGTATTTTACATCCCCATGACTATTTTGTGACTGCAGATTTGTACTTCTTAATTCCTTTACCTTTCTCACCCAGTCACC
>NW_017732825.1:163211-164995 GCF_001890085.2 Hipposideros armiger | reverse complement strand
TGTGTGTGTGTGTGTGTGTGTGTGTGTGTTGAGTTGAATGGGTTCTTTATAAATTTTGGATATTATTAACCTTTTATCAGATGAATAATTGGAGAATATTTTCTCCCATTCAGTAGGCTCCCTTTTCATTTTGTTGATGATTTCTTTTGCTGTGAAAAAATTTTTAGTTTGATGTAGTCCCATTTGTTTATCTTTTTGTTTGTTTCCCTTGCCCTAGAAGATATATCAGAAAAAAAATATTACTATGACCAATGTCAGAGTTTACTGCCTGTGGTTTCTTCTAAGAGTTTTATCGTTCAAGTTTTACACTTACATCTTTAATTCGTTTTGAGTTTATTCTTGTATATGGCATAAGAAAGTGGTCCATTTTCTTGTGTTTTTTTTTTGCATGTATCTGTCCAATTTTCCCAGCACCATTTATTGAATAGACTGCCTTTACCCCAATGTATATTCTCATTTTCTTTGTCATAGATTAAATAACCATATAGGCATGGTTTATTTCTGGGCTCTCTATTTTGTTCCGTTAATGTATGTGCCTGTTTTTATGCCAATACCATGCTGTTTGATTACTATGGCCTTGTAGTATAGTTTGATATCAAGTAGCATGATACCTCTATCTTCTTCTCAGGATTGGTGTGGCTATTTGGGGTCTTGTATGGTTCCATATAAATTTTAGGATTATTTGTTCTAGTTCTGTGAAATGTGCCATTGGTATTTTGATAGGGATTGCATTGAATCTATAGATTGCTTTAGGTAGTATGGGCATTTAACTATATTCATTCTTCCTATCCATGAGCATGGTATATATTTTCATTTTTTTGTATCTTCTTTACTTTCTCTTTTCAATGTCTTATAATTTTCTGAGCACAGGCCTTTTACTTCCTTGGTTAGATTATTTCTGTGTTTTTGTGGGGGTTTTTTATTCATATTTTTTTAATTCTCTTTCTGATAGTTAATTATTGAGTATGTAAATGCAAGCTATTTCTGTATATGAATTTTGTAATCTGCTACTTCACTAAATTTACTTATCAGTTCTAATAGTTTTTGGTGGAATCATTGGGATTCTCTACATATAGTATCATGCCATCTGCAAATAATGACAGTTTTACCTTCTCCTTCCAGTTTGGATGCCTTTGTTTGTTCTTGTCTGATTGCTGTGGCTAGGACTTTCTTTGCTTATGCCTGATCTTAAGGAGACTACCTTAGCTTTTCCACATTGAGCATGATATTACTTATGGATTTGTCATATATGGCCTTTATTATGTTGCGATATGTTTCTCCTATTCCCACTTTGCTGAGAGTTTTAATCATAAATAGATGCTGGATTTGTCAAATGTTTTTTCTGCATCTATTGATATTACCATATGATTTTTATTTTTCATTTTGTTTATGTGATTGTATCATGTTAATTGATTTGTGGATATTGAACCAACCTTGCATATCAGAAATAAATCCCACTTGATAGTGATGTATGATCTTTTTAATGTATTGCTGAATTCGGTTTGCTAATATTTTGTTGAGGATTTTTGCATCTATATTTATCAGGGATATCAGCCTATAGATTTCTTTTTTTGTAATGTCTTCATCCCATTTTGGAATCAGGGTAATGGTGGCCTCGTTAAATGAGCTTGGGAGCCTTTCCTCCTCTTGAATTTTTTGGAGTAGTTTCAGCAGAATAGGTGTTAATCCTTTATTGACTGTTTGGTAAAATTCACCTGTGTAAACAACTAATCCAAGACTTTTATTTGTTAGGAGCTGGTTGGTTACTGATTCAATTTCATTAG
>NW_017732825.1:156478-162274 GCF_001890085.2 Hipposideros armiger | reverse complement strand
ATGATTGTGCTACTGTCAATCTCTGCCTTCATGTTGGTCAATATTTGTTTTATATATTTGATATGCCCCTATGTTGGATGCATAAATGTTTGCTAGGGTTATTTTTTCTTGTTGGATTGATCCCTTTATCATTATGTAATGTCCTTCTCTGTCTCTTATTATAGTCTTTGTTCTAAAGTCTATTTTGTCTGATATAAGTATTGCTATTCCAGCTTTTTTCTTGGTTCTATTTGCATGAAATATCTTTTTCCGTCCCTTTACTTTCAGTCTATGTATGTCTTTTGATCTGAGGTAGGTCTCTTGTAGGCCACATACAAGGTCTGACAATTAAGTACGCGAACTCATCCTAGAAAAAGTGCTATATACCTCATTGCTGAATATCACTACGGTCACCTTTGAAGCACTCCCCTTAGGAAGTTACACACCCACACCAGCGCCTAGTCCACTCTTCAAAGCAATTTTGAAACTCTTTTTCAGGAATGGTGATCAGAGTTGTCATCATATTAGGTTTGATGTCCTGAATATCACCAAAATGTCTTCCTTTCAACATTTCCTTTATCTTCAGCTAAAGAAAGAAGTCATTGGGAACCAGATCATGTGAATAAAGAGGGTGTTCCAATACAGTTATTTGTTTACTAGCTAAAAACTCCCTCACAGACAGTGCCATGTGAATTGGTGCATTGTCATGATACAAGAGCCATGAATTGCTGGTGAAAAGTTCAGGTTGTTTTCATCAAACTTTTTCACGCAGCCTTTTCAGCGCTTCCAAATAGTTAACTTGGTTAATTGTCCAGTTGGTACAAATTCATAATGAATAATCACTCTGATATCAAAAAAGGTTAACAACATTGTTGCAACAAGTTCATGGACTTAATTGTTTGGCCTTCATATGCATGGATCTTGTTTTCTTATCCATTCAGCTACCCTATGTCTTGATTGGAGCATTTAATCCATTTACATTTCAAATGATTATTGATAGTTTCATAATTACTGCCATTAATTTATTCATTTTTTAATCTTCTTTTGTTTGTTTCTTTGTTTTCCCCCTTCTTTTTAAAGCAGTCTGTTTAACATTTCTTGTAATACTGTCTTGGTGGTAATGAATTCCTTTACCTTTTTTTAGTCTGGGAAGTCCTTTAATCTCTCCATGAATTTTAAATGACAGCCTTGCTGAGTAGCGTAGTCTTGGTTGTAGGCCTTCATTTTTATCTCTGATTATTTCTTGCCAATCCTTTCTGACCTGCAAAATTTCTGTTGAGAAATCGGCTGATAATCTTATGAGTCTTCCTTATAAGTAACTAGTTGTCTTTCTCTTGCTACTTTTAGGATTCTCTTTCTTTTTAACCTTTGCTATTTTAATTATAATGTGTGTTGTTCTGGGCCTGTTTGGGTTTATGTAGTTTGAGACTTTCTGTACATCCTGGGCTTGTATTTTTCTTTCTACCAGGTTAGGGGGTTTTTCTCTCATTATTTCTTCAAATAGATTCTTGATCCTTTGCTCCCTCTCTTTTCCTTCTGGTGCTCCTATGATGTGAATGTTGTTATGCTTGATGTTGTCCCAGAGGTCCCTTAAACTATTTTCATGTTTTGTTTTGTTTTTAATTCTTTTTTGTTTTTGTTGTTCTAATTGTGTGTTTTCTCCTACTTTGTCTTCTAAGTCACTGATTCAATCCTCTGCTTCATCTAGTCTGGTGTTGATTCCTTCTAGTGTATTATTCATTTCAGTTGTTGTATTCTTTATTTCTGGCAGGTTCTTTTTTATGGTTTCTATGTTCTTCTGTATCTTTACTATCTCCTTTTTGACATTTTCACTAAGTTCCTTGAACATTCTTATAACCAGTGTTTTAAACTTTTTTTCTGGTAGGTTGGTTGCTTCTGTTTTATTTAGTCTTTCTCTGGAGTTTCTGTCGATCTTTTATTTGAGACATGTTTCTTTGTTTCATCATTCTGGCTGCCTTTCTGTGTTTGCTTCTATAATACATATTAGGTAGATCTCCTATATCACTCAGTCTTTGCCAGATAGCCTTCTATAGTATGTATCTCTGTGGTCCAATGGCACAGTCTCCCTGATCTCTTGTGTGTGTTTGTGTTCCTACAGTGTCCCTTGTGTGTGTTGTATGTATTCTCCAGTTGTAATTGAGCCTTGATTTCTTTTGTTGCATCAGTAGGTGGGATTGACTCCCAGACTGACTGACTGTGAGGATTGGCTACACCCACAGTGTATGAGCTGCTGTGTGGCAGCTGACCCTTCAGAGGGGGATTTGCTCCAGCAGGCACTTGTGCCTGTTGAGACCACCCTTTGGGTGTGCTGCTTGTCGGGCTAATCAGGTAGTGCTCTGGTGTGATCTGAAGTAGGCCTCTGGGTGTTTCTGGTTTCTCTTGGGAGGGGCTTCCATACAGGCCAATTGCAGCCTTGCCTGTGATGAGCCTGGGGCCATTTTATTGGAGCTACAAAACTATATGTGATTGCTTTCTGACTGTACTGGACCTGAAGGCAGGTGAGGGTGGCCTCACTGTGAACCAAGGCTGGCAGCCACCAGTATTGAGCCTGTAGCAGTTTAGCAAAAGGGCCAGGACCCCCATAGGCCTGTTGCCACCTGCTAGCTACCCACAAAGCTCAGCCATTGAAAGAGCCTCCTTAGGTGCACAAGCCAGGCTGGTTTGACCTGGTGTTGAGTGTGCCCCTAGCAATGCAGCACTAACTGGGTGGGGTCAGGTCCCAGGGTGTCACGGAGTGTGCCTGGTGGCTTTTACAAAGTTAATGCAGATTCAGTTCTTGTGCCAGTGTTGGGCCTGTTACCACTTTACAAAACACCCTGAAAACACCACAGCAGCCACTGCATGCCTCAGGCTCGCAGATCTCCAAGGCCTGCCCAGGAGAGGCTGTATCACCAGCTATTATTTACTGTCCACCACCAAAATTCTTTAGGACACTGTGAACCATCCACTGCTGTAAAAGAATTCCACAGCTTTTTGGGCAGGGCTGGCCTCCCAGGAGCTGAGAGTGCCCTTGACAATGCAGCACTAGCAAGTGGGGTAGGGATTCAGAGCATCACCAAGTTGATGTGCACACACAAATTTTACCAGACCAGTGTAGTCTCAGATTTGGCTCTTTGGGGGAAGGTCCAAATATAAAAGATGGTGCCTTTCTGTAAGCTAAATGTGAAACAGGCTCCAGCCCTCACCATATATGAGGCCACACGACTCAGTCTTTCCCCATATATATCTGGCACCCCTGAAGTTGCCACCTCTCCACCAGAGCCTAGGTGAGTGTTTGCAAGTGGATGAGTCTTTGTGTGTGCCCTCTAAGGGGACATCTGGGTTTCCAACTGCCTTCAGAGTCCTGGGATGAACAGACATAATCCTTGTTGATTTGCACTGCCAGATTTTGTGGGGACTCCTTTTCCTAGCACAGGATCCCTGGACTCAGGAGCCCAGTGTGGGGCTGAGATTGCCCCCTCTTCAAGTGAGACATTCACCACCAAGGTGTCCCTCCTGTTACTCAAACACTGCCTATAGGTTTGAGGTCAGCCCATTTTGCTTCTCCACGCCTCCTATCAGTATCAATGTGGCCCCTTCTTTATATCCTTAATTATAGGGATTCTGTTCAGCGAGTCTTCAGATGATTCTTGAGATTGATTGTTCTATAATTTAGTTGTAATTTTAATGTGTTCCTGGGAAGCAGCAGTCATAGTGTTTATCTATTCCACCATTTTGGATCTTTAATTATACCAATCTTACAGATGAGGAAACCGAGGCACAGAACATTTTAGTAACTTGATTAGGATTGTATGGCTAGCAAATGTAAGCATCTTGAACTCAGACAGCATGACTTTAAAATTGGTGTTTAGCCACCACCCTATATCATATCATCTCCTACACATAGTAAATCCTAATACTTTTACATTCTCACTAGCGGCCATGCTCTGTTTAAGTATAGATAGATGATATAGATAGACATAGACATAGATATAGACACAGCAATACTTCAACATAGATTTTTACCTCCACCCCCCCATTGTACAGATAAAGAANTAGCAAATGTAAGCATCTTGAACTCAGACAGCATGACTTTAAAATTGGTGTTTAGCCACCACCCTATATCATATCATCTCCTACACATCCTAATACTTTTACATTCTCACTAGCGGCCATGCTCTGTTTAAGTATAGATAGATGATATAGATAGACATAGACATAGATATAGACACAGCAATACTTCAACATAGATTTTTACCTCCACCCCCCCATTGTACAGATAAAGAATCTGAGTCACAGAGATTAAGTAAATTGCCCAAGTTTACACAGATAGAATGTGGTAAATATGAGATCTGAACCAAAACTATCTTCTCTAGAGTTCATGCTTTTAGATGCTATAATGCAGGGGTCTCATGTAATAAACATACAAAAAAATATGTCAGATGAATTAATATTGCTGCGTTCACATTTTCGTATTTATATTATCCTTGTAGTCAGTTTCTAATTGATCATTATTTTATTTTACTATGTTAATTATTTCATTTATTTTAAGATAATTCAAAAGTAATAGTACTGAGAATGATGAAAAGTTGATTACAGAATGTTGACATAAATTTTTCTCAAAAATTTGTATTTTTCTATCATTTGGTAGTGAGGTATTATATTTCCTATTTGCTCGAGAAAAATATAACAGATTTCTATTTGGGGGAATCTAGGAATTTAATCTGAACATCAATTTCAAAGACAATTTTGTATCAAAATTTCTGTTATTCATTATTATCTCAATAGGCTCTTTTGTGATGCTTCAAAGTGAACCATTTACAAAAAGTATGATCGTGTAAAAGCTGTGGATTTTAACCTGTGTTCTGTTACTGATTTACCAGGTCAGTTTGAAATAATTTCAGATTTATCTGAGATAATGTTTTTATTTAAAAGTTTCTAATATAAAAGGGAAAGAATGAAGGGAGGGAAGAAGGGAAAGAGAGAGAAGAAGGAAAGGAGGAAAGGAAACAATACTTACAAAGAAAGAAACTCAAATTTTGGTGAGGTAACATAGTAGATATACGTACTCTTTCCCAAATGTTAATAACGCACATTCACATGAACTTTTAGATAAAAAGAATTGGTGAGTATGAAAATAACCTAGTGTTTCTAGATTCTCGAAATGACAGCAAAATAGAGACGTCAGTATAGAATAGTGATTGAAGTCTCAAACTCTAAACCAAAGTGCTTAATTCAAATTCCAGTAGTTCTGCTGGTAACTGCATGCCCTTGAGTAATTTATTTTATCTCTCTCTGCTTCTGTTTTCATACCTATAAGATGTGGTTAATTGTGGCAATTTTGTGAATTGAATTAAAATATACAAAAACATTATTTATAATTGCATCTGACCTATAGTAAGTACAATAAAAGTGTTTGGTATATATTATTCAGATTTTAAAATTTTTATTTGGTTATATGACACACTATTTACTCAATGATTTCTATTTCAACTACCTCAAAAAAAATCCCTTTCATACACAGTTGACGCTTGCACAACATGGGTTTGAACTACTTGGGCCCATTTATATGCAAATCATTTTTAATTAATACTATGAATACATTTCTTCTTATGATTTTCCTAATAGCATTTTATTTTCTCTAGCTTACTTCATTGTAAGAATACAGTATATATTACATGTAATACATATATGTTAATTGACTTTATATTATCAGTAAAACTTCAAGTGAACAGTAGGCTATTAGTAGTTAAGTTTTGGGGGAATCAGAAGTTATAATTGGGTTATCAACTGGTGGGGGCTCAACACCCCTAACAC
>NW_017732825.1:152314-153323 GCF_001890085.2 Hipposideros armiger | reverse complement strand
AGTCTATATTCTAAATATTGTTATAATCTCAAACACATAGAAAAAATAAAATTCATGGCTAAATATCTTTACTGGATGGGGAACTGAATAAGAGTACCACCCATATCATGTTCGCAGCTGTTAAATCAAGACAAGGGCTCACTTAAAACCAAGTATGTTATTCTTGATGTCCCAATAAGGGTTTATATTTACATGGGTTGAATTTCTTACGTTGAAAATTAATACATCCAAAGAGTATACCCTGGGGAAATTGAGAATAAGTGTGCTTTTTACATCAGCTCATTTCCACACCAGATGTATAAAAACGCTAACAAAGAAACAGCAAAGTGACTTGTAACAGTTTGTCTAAAAAGAGTTTACAAGGAAACTCACTGGAACACAGTTTGTTCAAGCTTCTTCAATTATCTTTTAATGATGCCTACTGCCCCCTGCTGACTCATCACGGAAACAGATCATTGCTTTCATTAGGAAATGTACACAAATGCCTTTGAGTAATTGAGAAGAGTAATGGGACAGAAATATATATTAAGATTTGATAATGTATACATATTTACCCTCCCATTACTATGTATAAAATATTATTTCCATATCTAAGTTATGAAATGCCCCTTTCAACCTGCCTTTTGTGTGTTAACTGATTTTCTGATACCCTCCCTTTGACCCAATATATCAGCTAGCTTATGTTATAAATACAAAGCTAATGAAACTTAATTAAGGGAGACCACTTGAAGTGTGAAAAGGTTAATGTTTTATGACAATTTAACAAGATTTATTCAGTAAATCAGAAATATGTTTTCACTGAGTGGGTGTTTCATGGTACCTCACTTTTGATAGCCTCTGGGATGTAATCCCTGTTGAACATAGGTTATAAATATAAATATATGTAGTAGATGCATGTGCATGGTACTTTTTCACATAATTATGTGAAAACCAAAATATGTACATATTAATAATCATAAAAGAATTTATCTTGTATTTTTAAAAATATTGCACAAAAATAACCAATTAG
>NW_017732825.1:150418-151554 GCF_001890085.2 Hipposideros armiger | reverse complement strand
TCCTGAGGAGTCAGTCACCATTTTTAAGTTTAGAACATAACCACTCATTTTATCTTCATCCTGAATTATCAACCACAAGAACTGTGTTTCATTAACTAAGTAAAAATAATACTTGTTATTGACAATATTTGAGGTCATTTATAGTTATAAATCTCAAACTATTTCAGTTGGAAAGCCTATGAGAATATGTTGTTAAAAGCATTAAAAGAAAACAAAATTGCAGCCAAAAAGGATAATAATGTAGCAATAATTATTAACTTGTAAGTAAAATAATTATTTTCATTTACTTATATTTATCATTAGTTGTTTTAAAAGAATGCATATTTTATGAATTGCTCATTTTAATTATGAAGTAATTAAATATTAAGTAAACACTCTGAGTTGTATAAAATCATTTTTTCTTTAAATGAAACAATTGGTATTAACTATTATATATGCAAATAAAGGTTTATCGAAGATTATAAGTAAATGCATAACAGAATACATTTTTTTATTTTTATATATTACAATTATTAGTATAAATAGTACTGTATTTTTGTTTAAGCAAGACACTTACGTCAACAAGCAGAAAATTACTATCTACCAGAGACAAATATTTGAAACCTACCAGATGATACACCACCCTATGATTCAATTTTTCTCACGAAATTAGATGTTGTAGCCCTAAATATTCCATGCTTATGAATCAAAATTTCTGCTCAAACTTATGAATTGTTTTTCGATTACCCAGTCAGAAAAAATAGAAATGACGAGAAAAAAATTTACAAAGCTGCAGTACTTATCCCAGCATTCCACTTACATGAGCTTTTCTTTAAGTGTCGCCAATTAAGTTTGTTCTACTCAAACATTAATAAAAGACTATGTTTGTGTGTGTGTGTGTGTGTGTGAATACTGAATACTTCCACGATGTTTAAAGTAATTAATCTACATATTTTCTGTCTAGATTCTGAGTATTACAAATTATTTTAATATTTTCCTGTATCCAGGGAAATACATGTGTGTTTACACAAATGACTTTTTTTTTCCTGAAGAAATGATTGCTTATAAAACTATAATATGCAAGTAAGCATACAGCTGTCTTGAAATTAGTTTCAAACTTTTACTGATTTTTCAGAATATAAAAAATGAAATGTAAA
>NW_017732825.1:148137-149111 GCF_001890085.2 Hipposideros armiger | reverse complement strand
CTAAGCACTGATTTAGAAATTAGAAATACTGGATTCTAATAATGCCATGGTTTCTCACAATTTGTATAACTTTGATAAATCATGACACCAAGTGATCTCTAATTTCTTCACCTGTAAACGATGGAAAGGGCTCAATGCTTTTGAAAGTCACTTTTAGTTATTTATTTCTTTGATGAACATCAATGAGCTTTCTTAAATGGTCCCCCTCCCAATCCCTATTCCCATAATTTGGCCTAATCTGAATAAACTCACCTACTCCTCAGAACAACCCTAGGGAAACAGCAGTTATCACCATTTCACCAAGGAGAAAATTAAAGTTGGGAAAGAATAATAGACCTATTGAAATTCATACAGATCGTCAATGGTGAAAGTAGGTATCTACTTCTAACAGTGGAAAGCTATACTGTTAGCAGGAAAGTGGCTTTCTCAGAGACGCTTTTATGTTAAATGACATTTTTCTAAGGACAAAAACTAATTACTTAATGAATTATTACTGGTCTCATTTAAAGGTTGTTTAGTGATTGTTTTCAATGAAATATACATAGTTAAATGACAGATCAACTTGTATCACTATATACACACACAAAAATTTGTAAAATAAGTTGGAATAAACAAACCACAGAAATTCAGGAAATTGGCCATAGACATATACATTTAAATAATAGAGTATACCTGTCAATTTGCAGGACAATAATTCAACACAATTTTTATAATCATTAATTCAGTGCAGTCAAGAAAAAAAAGTTTTTGGGTTATTTAACATGCTACGTTGGTTGAATTGATCAAAATGAACCAGTAATTGAAAGGGATTCACTGTAACTTTTAAGGACAGAAGTCAGGATAGGGCATCTCTTCTAAATATATGGACTTTGCTGTCACATCTCATAGAATTTCTCATTATTTAAATTATTTCTGTCATATAATGGATTTTCGCTTGAGAGTAAAACCTCATTACACTAAATTGCAACTAACCT
>NW_017732825.1:134793-144465 GCF_001890085.2 Hipposideros armiger | reverse complement strand
TTTTTTTGGTCATCTCATCATTTTCCATAATTTATACAATTTTGTTGTATTCTCAAATTTGTCTTCTTCATCACCAGGTTTATGTTCTGTAATGCAATTCTGCCTTACTAGAATTCATTTTGTAAGAAAAATATATTTTAAAAACATACATACAGAAAAATGAATTTGTCAAGTATATAATTTAAAGAATTTTCAAAATGAACACAAGGATCTCACTGCAGGTTTTAATTTTGTTATTTACTTTTAATTTCTTGCTATATTTTTTTATACTAATTAGCAGCTGGTATACATTTTCTATAACCTTCCTTACTCCTCTCCCACCTCCATTGATGTATGTATGGAAATTATATCTCTTGATGCAAATTGTTAATGGGTCACTGTATATGCTGCGAGGTATAGTTTTCTGAGTAGATGGTTAAAAAATAAGGTGATGGACTGTGCCACACAGTTTTATAACGCCCTGTATTTTCATAATTTATAATACTTACCACAATTGTATTTATTCTTTAAATGTATTGCCCAACCAGACATTAAGCTCTTTAAAGTTAAGTAGGAAGAATTCATTATTTATTGCAGTATTCCCTGAGTCCTTCAAAGTACCTTGAACATAGTAGGCACTCAATGAATATTTGGTGAATACAAACACGATTAAGTGGAAAAAATGGATGAATTAAAAAGTTAAGGAGAGAGAATTTCCCTGCTGAAAGTAAGTGATAATTAACCATTTTTCTGGATTCATCAGTCTGGGAATTACCAGTCTCAAGGCATAAAAGAGTGTGAATAAACTTACAACCCACCTACTTTCTAGCCAAAAGTGCTGATCCATTTCAAATCATAGAACAAGTTGTATTTCTAGCCAAGCTTCATTGTTATGGCACAAAGAAAAAAATTTTCAAACCCTTGCATATTTTAACCATTATCATTATAATCTGGTGTTTTTGTTTACTNTTTTTTAAGTGTATTTTTGTCTGTTTCAGTTTTAATAATTTCACAATAGATAAACAAAATAATTGAACACTCCACATCACTTAAATAATTAATTTGCATAATCTCACCAGCAGAAATTAAAATACTAAACTTAGATAATTTTTTTTTATTATTACTCATGTCAACATGTTGCTGATCTGATTACAAATACAGAAAAATGAATCATGGTTATAAAACTATATAATTGATGTTAACAAATATTGTGTTGATATCTTTTTTTTAGAAGATTGGAAATGTAAATCATCATCACCATTATTGTTTGAATTATCTAGTTTCCCTGTGTACTCTTTGCAAAGCCTATATGGTACAAATTAGATTTCCACAATGCTCAAAATTCAATTTGATAGCATTGATTGCAATTAAAAAACCTTTGTAATATTTAAAAAAATACCAATAGAACATTCTTTTATATTGTGTTCTTCAGTTAGAGAAAAATATAACCTGTATCCACCTAATTATTTACTCACTGGCATTTTTACACATGGGTAAGATAGAAAAAAAGGGAAGTCCTGAAATATTACATTTCTGAAGTTAATTTTGAATCCTAAAAAAAGCATTAAAATTTGTTCAAGAT
This sequence comes from Hipposideros armiger, assembly GCF_001890085.2. Lineage (NCBI taxonomy): Eukaryota > Metazoa > Chordata > Mammalia > Chiroptera > Hipposideridae > Hipposideros > Hipposideros armiger. The sequence goes on along the minus strand of NW_017732825.1, from coordinate 142,904 downwards.
AGCTTTAATGTTTTTAGTATTATAATTCATATTCAAATTATGTACCATATACACTGACCGAGAAGGCCTTAGTTCTCTCTTCGGGGTCACTAGACTTAAGATAGGTTTCTTTCTGATTATAAATTCCTGACCTCCCTTTTCTTAGTGCATTTACTTTAGAAAACTTTTAATTATAAATTCTTTTCTGTCCCTTTGGGATGTAAATATTCTACAATGCAGGACTGTCTTTCTCTAGGACCTGGTGGCCATACCACCGAAATGTAATCATTACGAAAGATAAGGCCTCCATCTCTCAGTCTCTGGGAGATAGTGTGAGCCCTACTTTGATAAGCAGGAATTAGCAAATACAGATAGCCTAATCACATTGACCAACCTTCTCCAAAGTTCTCTAGTACTTCTCCACTAGTCTACACCAGAGTTTAAAAATCCTACTTGGCTTCATTGAAGTCTTGACCTTCATTGCAATCGTCTTGAATAAATTCTTCCTCGCCATTTTTAAGTATCCAGTGTAATTTGCTTTTGACAGTTCAATGATAAATTGATTAACCTGAAAGTTTTACTCCATGGCCATGTTATATTAAAAACATGCAACATATCCTAAAATATATATTCCCATATATTTATATTCTTCATCTCAAAAAGTTACATTTTGATTAAAAATCTCAAGAGCCAAAACCCAAGTAATTCTGATTAAATCAGAACCCTCCGATGTGTACATAGCTCTCTTCACAGTTTTCCTGTTGCTTCTTGTCTATTTGGTAAATCACATACGCCCTACTTGGAAAATATTTCTTGTATTAAAAATCATATACAAAATGCTCTCTGTGCTCCTACAATCTTGCTTTTTAAAAAAGATTCTGTTTATTTCGGATTTGCTGTTATAACAGAACACGTTTCTCATGTGTTTTACACTTTACATTTTGACTTCACAACAGGGAACAGCTTATTAGTGGGTGGTAGATCTGTGATCCAGACGTGACTGAGCCAGTATTTATATAGCTGTTAACTTTAGCTCTTTTTCAGGCTGGAATATATGGGACGAAGTGACTTAGAAGTCACATACAACATTTGAGAAGAGAAAATATTATACGCTCCCTACTTACCTGGGCCTGTTTTCATTTCTGCTGTTGACTTATTGGTAGATAAGTTGTTTCTGTTTTTCCTTTTCCATCTTTCCTTGAAATGTGAATAACAATATTTGCCCCCTTCACCAAATACTGCAATAAGTGTTATTTTCAAGAAATGGTTTGGAATCAAGTACACAGATAAAAGGATCAATACTCATAATATATTTGTAGCACAGGTCAAGTTCATTTAACACCAAACCATCAAACAAATTGATACAGATATAAAGATAAGATACTTTGCTTAAATAGTGCAACACTGCCCAGTATTTTAAATGTACAAGTCATCATGTTACTCTACTAGAGTGAAGATGCCAAAAAAGAGAAAGAAAGAAAAGAAAAAAAGAAAGAAAAGAAAGAAGGAGAGAAGGAAAGAAAATGTTCTAAATATGATTATAGGATACAGGGGAAATAAAACACTGCTAAAAAAAATAGATGCAGGTTCAGAATAGGAGAACATTTGAAAGGGCTAATACAGGCTGAAGAAAGTAAGGGGACAAAGATAATATCTTCAAGGAGGTGAATTGTAAGAAAGATGAATCAGTTTTTTCACGTGAACAATGGGGAGAAGGGCTTCCATATCAACAGGCAGTATGTATAAAACGTCCGAGAAGAAAATAGACCACAGCACAATCTAATAGTTCTCAAAGACAGCATCTCTCATAATAGATCAGCAGCATTGGCATTACCTGGTAACCTGTGGCAAATGCAAACTGTCACGTGCCACCTCAGACCTACAGAATCAGAAACTCTTGGGATGGGGCCACTGCAGTCTGTGTTTCAACAAGCCCTCCAGGTGATTATTGTCCATGCAAAAGTTTAAAAACCTCTAATATTGACTTTGCATATGTTTGGACCAACATCATTTGGGTGACAAAACAGGAAATGCCTCAAGTTTCCCAGATTCTGTTAGCCACTGGAGGCAATTTCTGTGGCCCTGGTACAGTTCATCTTTTTTTTTTTCAGTAGCTTTGCAAAAACTGGCTCAGCAGACTGAATTAGCTCAATGGAAGATCTGAATAATCTCAGCCACTGAGCTCTAGAGCCTCCCCTTTCTAGTAAAGAAAGCCCTTCCTTGATTAGAGAGCTTATGTTTTCCCTGAATATCCCCATAAATAGAGAATGCTTTATGTAGGTGGAAGATGCTTGCAGTCCAAGTAGGCTAGGTCCTAAGCCTGGAATGACGGGAACCCCATTGCTTCTTTCTTTATGCATTTCCCCAATAGCTGCAGTATTCTACTTGTACTGGGTGGTCTTACTCAGAAGTGTCTGTGTGTTGCTTTACACAATCGTGAACCTTTTGGAACTTTGAAAGTAAATGATTCAGGACAACAGCCCTTAGCCACAGCAGAAGACTCAATTAACTAATGAAAAGCTCAATTTCCCTTTGGTGGTTCTTTGATAATACCAGTTGTAGATAGGTCAGTATTTTAAGAACAAACGCATTGGGAAAAAAGGTAAATAAAAACAAAAAGGTAAAAAAACCCCAGAAAACGAAAAAACAAGACTTTATTTATAAAGCTAAGAATTCGACTAATAGAGAAAAATACACACTGTGTAGAATAAATTAGAACATAATCTGATTTCTACATATCTGAGATGAAATGGCAAATACAATTCATGATATTACTTTATTTTTATATAAACTTGCAAATTAATGATACCAGAGACATAAATGTTACATCAAATTATGACTTCATATAATATACTTTATAAATAATAAAAATGCCTAAAAGCCTAGTAAAGTCAATAAGAAGTAATCTTTATAATGAAAATAAAAAAGCCAGAAGTAAATTTTTCTTTCAGATGTTTTCAAATTCAGAAATAATTTTGATCTAAAATTTTAGTCAAACATGCATTAGAAATACAATAGATTTTAATGTCAAGGATACTGGTTTTGAATGCCAGTTCTATCATTTAGCAGTGTGATTGGTTATTTTTTGTTTGTTTGTTTCTTTTTGATGTTGATCCTTTACCACATTTTAGTTGTAAAACTGGAGATAACATGTATCTCACAAAATTTTGAAGGTAAAATTTGATATGGTTTGCAAAGTGTGTGTGTGTAACCTGTATTATTGCTGATATATTGATGTATTAAATACATATTAGTTCTCTTCCCTATGGTTTACAACACTATTCCAGGATCCAAACTATTTCCTGTATTGATCATGGTCTAGTTTCCTACTGTTGCTGTAACAAATTACCACAAACTGAGTGGCTTAGGACAACTGAATTTCGTTACCTTATAATTCTGGAGGCCAGAAGTCTTCAAATCAAGATGTTCACAAGGATGCATTCTTTCAGAAAGTTTTAGGGAATAATCAGTTTCTTGCCTTTCCTATCTTCTAGAAGCTGCTTGCATCTTCAGATCTCTCTCTCTCTCTCTCTCTCTCTCTCTCTCTCTCTCTCTCACACACACACACACACACACCCCTCTTCTTCTTTTGTCACATCTTCTTTTCTGATGGACCGTCCTACCATCCTCTTTTCATTATAATGACCCATGTTACTCTATTAGGCCCACCCATATAATTCAGGATATTCTCTCCATCTCAAGATACTTAATCACATCTGCAAAGGTGTATTTTTTTCATGTAAAGTAACATAGTCACAATTTTCAGGGATTAGGACGTGGGGTATCTTTTGGGGAACATAATACTGCTTGCCATAGGCCAACTAAAAAAAAAAAACTTTTGAAAAGTGTTATAATAACTAATCTAAAGTAAAATAAATGAAATGAGGTTAATTCCCCTTATTCCTGACAGCTTCCCCACAGTTGGAATACTTAGAGACCAAGGAGTGCGATTATATTTATTTTGTGGTGAAATGTTTATACTGAGGAATTTACAATAGATTTTTAAAATTAAATTATAAAAACAAATAAGCAAACAAATTTATCGCGAAACATAACACAGTTCTCAGCTAAAAACAAACACACACACACACACACACACACACACACACACACCACAAAAGAAGAAAGGAAGACCAAAAAAAAGGCATTTCAATAAAAAAAAGCAAATACTTGCAAAGATTTTCTGATTAGTACAATAAAAGCCAATTTTTAGTGTTTTGAAATTGACTTGCAATAAACTCTTAAAACACCCTGGACTCAACTTCACCGAGGAATTTGCTCTTCATAAGACATCTCAAAAAAGAGAAAATGGGTGTGGCAAAAGAATTACAGCAATATGCGTTTCACAGCTGTTGTATGGTAAGAAATACTGTGCAGGAAGTGTAGATCTGGAGAAAGAAAATTGTATTTGAATATAATCTTAGCTTTGTGTATGATGAATTCAGGTTAAAGCATGCACTATTACTTGTTATTCCTGAATACCCCTCAGTTTAGGTCTAAGGTAACAGTAACTACCTTTATTATTTTTAAGCTTTAAATTGAAAAAAAAAATCACTCTTTGTCTGCTTTCACTTTTTCTAATCTCAACACCCAATATTCTATTTTAAATTATTCCTACTGGATTGCCTCTGTGTATACTGAAGACCAATCCATCTGGTTGCCAAACATTATACAGAAGTAAATTCGTATCAAACATAGCAGAAGAGGAACATGTAATTGAGAAAGTAGGATGACTTATAAAATATATCATGTAAAAGAAAGAATGAGCATCTTATTCTGCATATAAGTAATCGAAGAGAGCTTTATAGAGAATACTTACACAACCTTGAAGAATGCAGAGGGATAACAGGAAAGGATGAGGAAGACAATTCAGGAAAGAATAGCACATTCAGTGTCATGGAGATGAGAGAGAGGATGGTATCAGGACAAAAGGCAATTTGGTAAATCTACAGCAGAGGGTCCAGAAAGCAACAGATGGGAAATGAAAAGTGTACAACCAGAAGGTTAAGAATAGAACTTTGAAGACCACAATACAAAAAGAGAAATCATTGGTGCAATAGTAATTTTATTTTCAGCAAAAACCATATCCCAAGGGAGACTATTCTGTTTTGTTTCTTTTTTTAAAGTTTGTTTTAAAATTCCATCATACACTTGAATAAGCAACCTTATCGTTTGATAAGCCAAATATGCAAAGCTCTTAAAATCACTTGAAGTGCAAATGTATACATATGCAGGATACACAAATATTGAATACAACCATGAAAGACACCCACCAAAACTTATACATTTTCTATTAAAAAGTAAGCAACATCCCTGCTTGTCAGAATTCAGAACTAACCTTATTTTCTTTGCAAAGAAGCATTATCTGTTTTTATCAAGTATCAACTTTTTAAAATATAGAATAGCAAAGAAGAGATGGTAATTTTTCCCTCCATAATTTCTCCCTTATATCGGATATTGCTGTATCACCTAAATTACCCTCAATGGATATGAATTAGGAACATTTTGCTCTTTTCTTCTTAATTATATTTACCAGAAACTTAGTTTTTATCAATTTTTGGCTTAAGAAATAAAATCTGAGATGTATTACTGTCACTCTTTTCTATTAAAATTCATTTATAACTGTGTTTTTATTATTGCCTTCTTTTTTTTAATTAAAAAATGTTTCTAGCTCTTTCTAAGTCCTGTCTTGAATATCTAATTTAGCCTTCTAGGCCAACACTAATAATGAAAACTTTAGAAATAATGATTTAGCATTGCCTATAAGTTTCAAACTACATTATTCAGTTTTTTTTAATATCATTATTTATAATTTACTATAATATTAAAAAATATTGTGTTTTTATTAAGTACTCTGCTGTACTGAATAGAAAGTTTATTTTGAAAAATGCTTTCAGCTTTTTACTTACAGAGTTTCTAATTTTAAAAAATGCGTTGAGAGTACCTTTCTGGCCATATATAAACAAATTATATAAATAGTCCATTGAGCATATCAAGATGTAAAATGTGAGTAAAGAGAGTAAAGAGTAAGGATTTTCATATCAGTTACCCCGTTACATTGATTGGATTAATCAGATACTCTGTTTTAAATTTCAAGTTTCTCCTATTGGGTGAAATAATGATGTGTTAAAATGTACCAGAAGATTTAGAAATCTGTTGGTTTGTCTTTAAATGGCTAACAGTTGTTTTTCATTTCATGCTTATTAATTTGGTGGATAAGAGTTCAAATTTGTTTTGTATTCACCATTGATTGTGCTTCTCTTCCATTATTTTTGCCTGATATTAACATTGTTATGTTTTTTTTTTAATGGGGTCAAGTTTCTATAATGTATACCGGGGGTGCCAAAAACATGTATATACATACTTATCGTCATCTTTTGTTTTTGTTATTGGTATATATTGAGTATTACAATTTTAATATTTTTTTTTCCTTTCTTAAAATGTGTATAGATTTTTTTGGCACTCTGTATATACACACACATGCGTACACAAGATAGAACAATGAAGTTCTCGAACTCATCCTAGGAAAAGTGCTGCATACCTCATTGCTGAATATCACTACAGTCACCTTCCAAATAGGAAAGCTATGCATCCTTGAGAAGCTATGCATCAATGCCAGTGCCTAGTCCACCTTTCAAAGCAATTTTGGAACTCTTTTTCTGGAATGGCCATCAGAGCTGTCGTCATATTATCTATCCTTAATATCCTGAATGTCATCAAAATGTCTTTCTTTCAATATTTCTTTTACCTTTGGGTAAAGAAAGAAGTCATGGGTGGCCAGATCAGGTGAGTACGGAGGGTGTTCCAATACAGTTATTTGTTTACTGGCTAAAAACTCCCTCACAGACAGTGCTATGTGAGCTGGTGCCTTGTCGTGATGCAACAAACAGCCATGAACTGGCAAAAAGTTCGTCTAACTTTTTCACGCAACCTTTTCAGCACTTCCAAATAGTAAACTTGGTTAACTGTTTTTTCCAGTTGTACAAATTCATTAAATAATACCCCTGATATCAAAAAAGGTTAGCAACATCTGTGCAACAGGGTCATGAACTTAATTCCCAGACCTCGTATATATATTCTTTAAGTTCTTCAACGTTAGTTTATTTTAGCCTAATTTTTAGAAGCAGGTATTTTTCCCAATTTTGTGCTTTAATACAATCTGAAATCTTTGCTTCCTATAAACACAAATTAAACCTTAACATTTCCCCTATCTGGTATATTTGGTCTATATTTGTGAATTTTTTCATTGTAAAAATAATTCTGAAATTATTTGAACTATATATATCTTACTTTTAATCCAAGCATACTTTAACTAAAAATTCATTTTTCAAGTTTTTTAGTATTCTATTTACCTAATTATAAATAACAAAAGAATAACTTTTGACTTTTCAAAAGTTACTTGCCTAATTTACTTTGTTTTATAGTTAGCTTTTTAATTTAAAAAATTATTTTATTTCCCCATTTAAAAGAGTAATTAATCCTCTTTTTAAACGTTCTTGTGCCTTTATTTTTGCTATAAGCATATCGCAATTATTTAGCATCATAATCATCCTAAAAGTAAGGTAAGTACATTTATTTTCCTGTTTTTACCTATTTTGTTGGCTTAATTACTCATTGACTATCCTTTTTTAACATTACTTTTACAATTTTAAATTTTCTATATTAAGTTTTCCATGATTTTGGTGCATTATTTGCGAGTTTTTAAAATGTCTGGGTAATATATTTCCTTAAAATTTGAAAATTTGAGGATAATCCTTGGTTATCTTAAAAAAATGAAATATAACTAGCTATAATATTCTTAAATGACAACGTTGATATGCTTTTAGGATCTCCTGCCTTTATTTTCTGTTTTCGTGTTTTTGCTGTTGTTTTGATGGTTTTTCCATATTTTTTTTCTTTATTCTCCCCTGCCAGGTGTAATTTTTTTTAATCTAGACATTGGTCATCAATATTTCTGAAATGTTATTTGAAGGTAAAGGCATTAGTCCAGCTAGGGCAATTTCTCTTATAGATTTGATGTTTGCTTCTGTGCTTTACTCTAGTTTCATGAATAAATACCTTCCATATATTGGAGCTTTAATCTTTTATATATATATATATATATATATATATATATATATATATATATATAT
>NW_017732825.1:131918-133258 GCF_001890085.2 Hipposideros armiger | reverse complement strand
CATGAGTTTATTTACTGTGTCATGAAAAGGTAATATAAAAACGTTAAAATCTGTCCAAAATTATATGTAAATATTATGAATGGATTTTATATAAAATTATTTAAAATTCTGCAACTGTCTCATATACACATCATTTTGCACCTCCAGTTCGGTGCTTTTAAGTAGTAGGTTGGTCTCAGTGACACAGGGGTGCCCTCACTCAGAATCAAAAGACTGGAATACTAAAAAATCATCCTCTCCCAAAATCCACAATTTCCAAAATAAATCACATTCATATGCATTTTAGTTTATTATTTCAAAAGGAGCCTGTGTTTTATTTACTGCTATACTGCAAGTGCTATACAGCCCATGAATATTGCTGCAAATCCCCCTTGCTATTTGCTTAATTTGCTTTGTTTTATAGTTTAATAAAGGGCCATCATAATGTGGTATAAGGTTTTTAACTTCAACAAAATTTACATCACTAGTTATTCTCTAATATTATAATTGCCAATGATAATGTCTTCTATGTAAACCTGGCAATTTTCACTTAATTGCTTCCATGTTTATAAAAGACACAACAGATGATTAATGCCTGTTCTACTGTGGAACAGGCTTTGGAAATTACTTAAATAACTTTCAGTTAATACCTTGGGCCATAATCACTAATGGCTCATATAACTTGCAAATGATTCAAATAATTTTTTTCCTCCAAATATTTAGCAAAATAATAGCAAAATTGTGCCTCAGCTCAAAATTGTCATTTATTTATTGAGGGCATTGCATAACTTAAGCTAATTATGATCGTTAGTTTTAGATAAATGCATTACTAAGCTTCCCTTTGGCTCTTAAAATAAACATTCCTCAAATGAACTTGCCACAGAAAACTTTAAATGATTATATTTAAAAACATTAAAATATAAAATATGCCTTATCATCTGCAAATATCATTTCTATTTCCTCTTTGATTAACCTTATTTAGTGAAAAATGGAATGAAGGGTGGAACACAGGCACCAGTGGTCAATGATATAAAATTTAACTCAAAAACTGACAATTTTGGAGGCATTTGTTATGAATATGGTGTAACATTTAGCACTTAAAATTTGAAGGAATCATTCTAGTTAAACCAGTGACTTTGACATAAATTAGGAACATCTGATTGATGCTTAACTTTTTACCTTAATAGGTCACATCTAGATGCCTCAGCTATTAGGTGTCAAAGTATTAATGGTGAAAGCTGAACTGTAATAAAAAAAAAAAAGAGGAAAGCGGGGAGATTGAGGATTGCAAAAGTTGTATAAATGTGTAGATCACATTTGCTTCCCTTTTTTAAATTACTTCTCTAGAGAAATACCTTTAT
>NW_017732825.1:126833-127827 GCF_001890085.2 Hipposideros armiger | reverse complement strand
TATTAAATTTGCTTGGAGGATGAGGCACTTCTTTTGTGTGTATTTATTGGGCTTTAAAATATACTCAAAACACTACATACACACATATACACACACAGCCACTCACACACAGACACAAAAACAAGGAATAAAAGGACTCTCAAATTCAATACTGAACTTTGCAAATAGCATCACCCAGGCCTCAGCCTGGGTTTCCCAGAATGCAAAGAGGGAAGTAAAGACCTATTTGTTATTATGAGTACAAACCCAGAGAGAAGGAGAGAGAGGAAAGGTGAAAGGAGGAGTTAGAAAGATGATGTTATTGAGAAGGCTGCTGCTAAGTGCTCATAATGATTTGGTTATATGGGACTGTATGCCAAAAAACCAAGACGCTACATTTTAAGACAATCTATTCAGTGATGTAAAACACGAAGGATTTATTCACTGCGTCTTGTGTCCCTTTGGGTAAAGGCTTGTCCCATGGACTATTAAACCCATTGTTCTTCTGGGTGTGTGTACATGGGTCCAACCTGTGTCCTGTAGCCCCAAAGCTCATTTTCTATAGGAAAGACCCTGAGTAGAGGGCGAGAACAGATGGTATGAATATGACATGAAGTACCATCAGGTTGCACGTGCATGAAGGTGGGAAGACCATGCCCAGTGTTCACCCAGTGGTCACCCAATGGAAGCTGGAAAAAGACAGCTAATATAAGAGATCAGACATGACCTAAACCTGTCAATGAGAGGTTACCTACTACAGTCCAGATCAAGCTTGATATTTAATTGTTTGCTTATTCCTTCAAAAATTGCACCGAACCATGCTAACTGAAAGGGTTTTTTTAGCTTTATAGAGAACAAATCATTTATATATCCATTGAAAAACTGCTTTGAAATGTCATGTGTACCTGAGGTACTGAAGTGGAAAGGTGTTATTCCTTTTAAGAAACTAGAATATAATTGGAAAGACAATGCGTGCTATTTTCTAAACTAATGTATTTTTGAATTTGGTAGTGCT
>NW_017732825.1:123193-124178 GCF_001890085.2 Hipposideros armiger | reverse complement strand
CTCATAGCAACTCACTCCCAGTATTTACTTACTCTTGTATCTAGGAAAATGTAATTACCTGTTTTCATCCAAACTGTACCCCATCTGCACACATTTTATACCCAATGTTGCTATCAGTGCATTTTGCTAAACAAAAGACCATCACGTGTCTTCAGAAAGGGATTATGTAAATTTCTTAGAAGTAGAAGCAGAGGATTTTTTTTGTTGTTGTTGTTTGTTTGTTTTTTTCTCCCCTGTCTTCTGACATTAGAAATTTTCTGGCTTGAACAGACATTCAAAATCTAGATTTAATCATTAGACCTAACCGTCATGTAGACAGATCTACTCACGTGTAAACCTGTGACATTTCTTCTCTGACAGAGCAGAGAGGTGGCAGAGCATAGCAAATCATGTTTTAGCATTTTGCACTCAATTGATGTTAACAACTACAGAAAAATACTGCAGATAACATGGCTTCAAAGATGTTTTAAGATACACATAGAATGCAGACGATATCCCAAATGGTTACAATTCTTTAGACCTGACGTTAGAGTAAATAATACATTATTAACTGCAGTTAGTTTTTGAACACAGCAGAAAATTATGTGTTCTAAATTTAGAATAAGAGCCTACTAGTTCTGAATTACACTTTTCTCTTTAAAAACATGAGTTAAGAATAGGTCTTTTTTCTGTCATTCTCAATTACATCTGAAATACTAAAAAAGCATTATTTTTAAAAGCAGAAAGAAGTATGGCAGTTTTATAAAAATAATTATTTCCATTCAGAATGATAGCTAGTATGTTTATTTGAAACTTTGAATATGTTAAATATGAAATGAATTACAAAACTTGAAATCATTCTTTTTAATTAACAACTCCAAGATTACTGTTAGGAAAAAATTAAAGTCTTAGGGTGACAAAAATTAAATAAATAAAAGTCTTAATGTGACAAGATATATATATATATATATATATATATATATATATATATATATATATATATATA
>NW_017732825.1:118156-119983 GCF_001890085.2 Hipposideros armiger | reverse complement strand
AATTATCTTACTTTGTATTAATTTCCCCTATATTTCATCATTAGAATTTAACCTTTTATAGATGAAATGTTATCAATTTGATATATAAAGATACTATTAATTGTTTTTTGCCAGACACACAAGTACAAAAACAAATAAATCACATTTAATATGTGGTAGTCAATAAAAATTAAAAAGCAGTGTTTTTATTTTGTTTTGGCAATATCTCATTTTCATCTGAGTAAAAATACATTGGATATTTCTACAGGTACAGTTTTAAATCTAGTTACCAGGGTGATGAAAAAAAAATTGTCAGCAATTAATTCATCTAATTTTAAAGTTTGAGAAAGAAACTTGGAAATTTCAGTGAGGTGACTTGGTTACATTTGGGTCCTGAAAGATCATGATGATGAATATATACAGAAAAAAAAATGAGCTATTAAAACAAGAGCAATAACAATAGCATGTAACATGAATGGGGCCTAGTTTGAGGGAAAAAAAGCCCTATAATTTTACTACTGACAAGATTCATGATTGGTTAAATGTAAGGTGAGAAGAAAGAGCAAGTGGGATGCCCAGATTTTTATTTTAGGTAACTTGGAATATTGTAATATCATCTATTTAAAAAGAAAAAATGAGAAAAACTGATTGAAGGTAAAGATGATCAGTAATCTTTTGAGCATGCTGAGTTTGATGTGCCAACTGGTAACAATATATACAGGAAACAAACCCTTGGGGATACAATACACTTTAATTATTAAGAACATGGACATTGGAGTAGAGTTGGATTGAATTCTTGGGTCTGTTTCCACTTTGTGACCTTGGACAAGTTTTTTAATCACTTTGGGCTATAGCTTCATTATCTGTAAAATATGAGTACGGATTGTACATCCCTTAAGGAGTTGTTCTCCAGAAAATGAGAATCCACATTAAATACTTCATCTAGTATGTATGCCTATTAAGGGCAGAATCACTTAAATCAAAATGAAGTCCTTGTAGTAACATACACACACCCATGGGCCCACATATGCACACACACATACACATACAAACACACTCACACATATATACTCACAGCTAATTTCTAGACAGGTTAAAGAATTATTATTTTTAAATAAATAATGAAAAAAGTAGAAGATAAAACCAGTGACTCCCTGATGTTAATTTTGAGACATCTCATTTAATACAAAATGATTTCAAAGGAAGAAACGATGAAGAAAACAAATTGAACACAGGAACATTTTAGAAATACTAAGGACAAAATTGAAGTAAAAATATTGTAAATAAATGGCAAAGTGTCAGTTTTAAATATACATATAACCTATAACAAATCTATCAGAAAAATAAGACAAAGGACACAAACAGGCAATTCATAAAATAAGAAATGCGTTAGGGAAATATTTAAAAACTGGAAACTTTGTCAAGATATATTATTTATCCCTGGGTAAAACAGTGTAGTCTTTCAGAAGATGGCCACATCTACACCTGTTAAGAGAGTAGTGACAGTGGGACAGTGGTATAAGACCTAGCACTGTTTCCCTGGGGGTCAGTTGTGACACCCTGTGTAAATTTTAAAATACCTTTCCAGCAATTAACATTTAAGAATTATCTTAAACAAATAATGACAGATCCACACAATGCTTTATGCACATTCAAGTAATTATCTTATACAATTATTTATAGATATGTATATGTGGTTTTATGCCTAGAAGTGTGTGTGTGTGTGTGTGTGTGTGTGTATCAGTAGTAGGTTATAGGTTTAATAAAGTATAATGGATCACTAAATTATAATTACAATAATAAGCTATAAGTAAAAACTCATGTATTAGAAAACTTTAATGGCATTAT
>NW_017732825.1:115491-116581 GCF_001890085.2 Hipposideros armiger | reverse complement strand
TGTGTGTGTGTGTGTGTGTGTGTGGTGTGTGTATAAACTGGTGTCAAGAAATATTAGTAATATATTCATTGGAACATGTTCTTTTGTTTTGAGTAGGTTTGAATGTAAATTCTAAGATTCTAAATTCTCCGATGAAAGAATTCTATTTTCTTATATAACTATCATAGTATCCTCTTCTAGGTAGGCTTATGTTTGCATGATTAGTGCAATCCTCTGTTGAAATTAAGAAAATAAAGTTGCAAATGGAATAGAACAAGAAAAACAACTAAAAACAAGTGGGCATTACTCTGTGGACATAATGATCACTTTTACATTTGCAAATGTGAAAGGTTCAAAATGGAGGTAGGTTAAATAGGCTGCTTTTTAAAGATTAGGAAAGCTTTTACATTTATTTAAATATTCTTCAGACATGTTGGAATTGGATGACTTACATACATCAATGAATGTATATTATAATGACTTATTATAAAAAGAAAAGGAGTTATGTTCAACTTCTTGAATATCATAAGATATTGAGAATATCTATCACCTTTCACTTGTATGAACTTATATATTTATAAATGCATATGTGACAGGAATTTAGAAAATAAAATATTACGTTAATGACTTGCAAATGTTCTCCTTCCTTACCCCCTTAGAAAGATGTAGGATTCGTATTTTCTGGATCAGCTTCTAAACCCACTTTTATAAGGTAAAATCTGGATTATGGAGAACAAGAAAATTGAAGTATTGCAGATCATTAAATTACTCTATGTAGTAAAAAGATGAGAGGAAAAGGTGGGAATGGAAAAGATGAAAGGTGATCTGTGAGGGTATTTTATGAGTTTGGCATGGAAACGAATACCTTGGGTCAACTCTTATGTTAATATTTTCAGTGAGAGAGATATATAAAGAAGATTTTAATAAACTTTGAGAATGCATGTGCATATATTTCTACTTTGGGGTTGATATGACGAGCTCTATGGAAGGTTAACAATTAGTAGGATGTTTGAATCTTGTTTCTTTGAATTCAATCCTCTCTTGAGAAGAGCAATAAAAAAAATGGGCATTGTTTAAATGTTGGGCATACTGTTGCTAATATACAAAATTC
>NW_017732825.1:112525-113378 GCF_001890085.2 Hipposideros armiger | reverse complement strand
GCTCGGCCTATTAACTTGTTCTGGCCAGTGGTATGTGTACTTACTATTGGCTGCAATCTCCAGAGACAAATGTGTTTCAGTTTGCTTTCTTGAGCTTTTGCAATTACCACGAAAAGAACATTCCATGGTAATCTGTGATTTCAGAAGAATGAAAGACATGTGCAGCAGATGTGGCCCACGTTATAGTAGAATCCAACCGACATCAGCCAGCCCTCAGCCACAGCACACATGTAAGTGAGAAACACGTTTACAATGCATGCGACTGAGTCTTGGGGTCATTTGCTATGAAACATCAGACTTTAGCTGACTGAGATAACATGAACCATGTTGGTTTTAGAATAGTACCACAAAATTAAAAGACAGTGATGTCAATCACTCTGAGATCAACACTATAACTTTGGGACTAGTGTGCAAAATGCCGCTGGCTGCACTTCTCTGAGAATCGAATAGACCTCTATTGATTTTAGTTATTGAAAAAGTCTAAAAATTCCCTTGAGAAAGAATTTAAAATAAATTTTAAAACAATCTCCATACATACCTTATTTCTTAAGAAACTAGTATTTCTCAACAACGTATTGGACCAGTGGAGATGTGTGTCCAGGGACTTGATTCCTGCTATGATACTTTCAACTTAAAACCTTTGGACTGTGTTGTTACAAACAAAAAAAAAAATTGGAACATTTCAGGATTTACTGTTCCATGACCTGAAATAAAAGATGGAGATGCAAGTGCAGAACACATTATGGAAACAAAGAGGAATAGTGTTTCAAGTGCAGAAAAATGCCACCCACTATGTAGGTTCAATGCTGTGCCCCTGACATTTTTCATGGACACAAAACCAACAGACCTAGAA
>NW_017732825.1:107853-109120 GCF_001890085.2 Hipposideros armiger | reverse complement strand
ATTATAAATGCACAAGTTTTATTTTAATTTCCAATCTGACATACTAGTTCAACATAATAAAATTTTTCTAAATTAGTTATGTAAAACATTCAAAAAAGCTGAAATCATGTATATATATATATGTATATATATATATATATATATCATATCGATGAAAGAAAACATAAAAATTATTTTATAAGCAACAAAGAAAATGGTGGAAAAAACTTGCCTCAGTACTTAAAAGTAGTCAAAATTTAAGGATTTTCTAGACTACACATTTTGCAGCAAACAGAATGTAGTTCCGTGGCATTTTGGATGTGTGCGGAAATGAGAAGAATATTTGCCAATTGCCAATTCTCGTATGCTCTCCCAATGAATTCCTTCAAATTTTATCACAAAACTTTGTTCTTAGCCCATGTTAGTCATTCATAAATACTACATACTATGTCAAAAACTCTTATCCCACATCTTCTCCAATCTTATTTTCAATTGTTTGAGTTATGCATAGAACCATTATAGTCTTATTTGTTTTCACAGATTAAAGAATTAGATTTGAAGAAAATTTTACCAGACAGTACTTAGTCTGGTGGGTATTTTATCTGCAGAAACTCTGATAAGATATGACATTGCATCATTAACCAAAGAATTCAGTTAATTTCAAATTTCAAAAGGAAACCAAATGTAATTTAGTTTAAACTAATAAAATTCCCAGGTTTTATAAAATAAAATTTAACTTAAAATTTTATTTTGGAATTTGATTTACCAGAAATATGCTGATAAATTGAAGTTTCAACCAAGACTATTTAAAAGATTAATATTAACCTTATCATATCACATAGGTAAGTATAGTATAGTATATAGGTAAATGATATGCTTAATAAATTATTGTTTTATTTGGAGGAGGAATCTCCAGGGAAAATATTATAAATAAGTTGTTCATTACATACCATCATCATTTATCAATGTAAAGACTGTCATATATTATTTTATGTATTTTTCTTTCTTTCCAGGTACCTATGTCTTTTTCCCTTTAGATTGGAAGGTATAATGGAGATCATGTACTCAGACAACCTCATTGTAGAAAGGAAGAATCAAAAGCACAGAGGCTGACTGTCAGCATCACATACTAGATTTGGAAGTAAGACTAAGTCACCTAGTCTGTACACTGGTGTTTCTTTTTTCCAGAGGTCATGTTGAATAGCGTAGTCATATTGTGTTTATAGCAGGGAAAATTTTTCTAGGTATAGCTTTTTCACCAACAGTCATTTTAACTCTTCTTACTTCA
>NW_017732825.1:104110-107098 GCF_001890085.2 Hipposideros armiger | reverse complement strand
CTCATCCCTTCCCCTCTCCTTCATCCCCACCCCCTCCCGACTAACAACCCTCAGTTCTTCCTCTGTGTCTCTGAGACTATCTCCATCCACTTCTTTATGAGCCTCCTTTATCTTTAGTTTGTCTATAAGAAAGGTCATGTTCACATGAGAATCTAACAAGTAAATATGAATATTAAATTTAATTGAATATTCATGATAAAAATTTTAATCTTGAAAAGTAATAAAATTTTTTCTGAAATAATTTTCAGTTGATTCTTTCTGCAACCACATTGAGAAAATATTAGAAAGTATTAAATCCTAAAAAAGTTAAGTATATCACAAAGAAAGCTTGCCATTTTCTTATTTATTGGTTATGCAGAGCCTAAGAGATACATATTGCCTTGATAATTATTTTACTTTCCAAATAAATGAAAAATGAACAAAAAAAAAATCTCCCAAACAACATGAAAAACAGAGACAATGTGATAGTTGACTTTATGTCAACTTGATTGGGCTACTAGGTGCCCAGAGATTTGTTCAAACATTATTCTGGCTGTGTCTGTGAGGATATTTTTGGACAAGATTAACATCTGATTCAGTGGACTGAGTAAAGCAGATTGCCCACCCTAATGTGGGTTTTCCTCATCCAGCCACCTGCCGACTGCTTTGAGCTTGGACATACTTGTAGGTCTTTTCTTGCCTTTGAACTTAAACTGAAACATCAGCTCTTGTTGGATTTTAAGTCTGATGGCTTTCAAACTGGAGCTTATACCATTGGCTCTCCTGAGTCACCAGGTGCCAACTACAGACCTTGGGATTTTTCACCCTCCACCATCACATGAGCCAAAGTGTGTGTGTGTGTGTGTGTGTGTGTGTGTGTGTGTGTGTGTGTGTAGAGAGAGAGAGAGAGAGGAATACAGATGGTATAGCAAACTCTTCTTGCATTTACAAATTATGCTTATCATCTTTCCATGATGAGGAAAGCAAAAAGGCTTAGTAAATCTACTAAAGTCTTTAAGGAAGAGAGCTGATCATTTATTAGGAAGATTTGAAGAGAAAATGGAAAGTTAAAAAGCAGACTACAACTGAAAGATTAAAGGACTTGGACTTAGAAATCAGGATTGGAGCCCCAGCTCTGGGATCTTGGCAAAACCTATAACCTATCAGAATTTCTTTTTATTCCTTGAAGAGTATGGGATCACCTCATCTACTCCTCATCCATCAATGGTTCATTTACTCCGTCATTCAACAAAGGATGTGAATGTGCATTTTAAACCCACATTGCCATGTAAACTAATGTTTGTATTGACAGAACTAAAAATGATAATGCAAATAAAAATAACAAAGGAAAAATGAAAGGAATATGAAAATTGATCTATCTTGTCCATAAATGTTGTGGAATGAGTACACATTTAGGACAAAGGGAAGAGTATAGGGAGAAGTTATATAAAAAGTGCTGATTCGCTGTACCTTTTAGAAAGGGCACTGTAAGGTTTGCTTACCCTGAGATTTTAATATTGAGAACACTGAAAATTCATAGGTATTTAAGTTGCATCTAATTATAAATCAATTATGAATTTTTAAAATATTTGTATTTAAAATAGCATATTTAATACCTGATTGTGGCTAATTAATGACAACAAATGGACTCTCTGCTAAAGTCTAGATCTTTCCTGTCATTCTAACTATTAGACATCACTTACTTCCTTAACACAATATACATCTGAAGAAACTGGTAATGAAATTCCTTCCTTAATGAATCAGCCCAGTAATGGAGCAAGTCACCAAATATTACGAAAAAATAAACCTTCATTTAAAGCCATATAGTAAATTTTCAAAAAATAAAAATCAGGTCTGTTATTACATAGTGATCAGAGAAATGCCAACTCCAGTAGAGAATAATATAAGAAAATTTTTAAAGAATTGCCAGCAAGTAAAATAGACTGGGAAGGAACTATCATCCTAAGATGTTAAGCATAAGAGAGGACAATAAGAAAATGTTTACTATTTGTTTATTATGGGAAAAAGCAAAAGATAATAAAAAGGGTTTACAAATGTATTCCTCATCTTGTTCTCTGTTTTTAAAATATTACATGCATTACATGTGAGAGCTTAAAAGAAACGTGTGATTAGAAGGAAATGCAAAAAGAAGTAATATTTACTGAGCACCTTCCCTTGAAATAAATGTTGACATATTTTATCATTTTTAACCCTCCTGACAATTTCATAGTGTATCAATATTTTATAAACAAGGAATATGAGTCTATTTAACTAGTATAGTCATAGTGCTTTAAAAAAAAGTGTAGCTGGATTAAAATTCACATATTTTTTCAATCTGAAAGTTTCACTGTACCATGAAGTTTATGAAAGCAAAATTGAGCATTATTTACAAAAATAACTAAAAACTTTTTGTTCACCAAGCACCATAAACACATAATATCCTTGAAGTATTTGCTATTATTGATTTAAAAACCTAAAAATATTATTTAATTAAAATAACAGAAAAAAAAGAAAAACACTTAAACAGATCGATAAACAAATTCTCCTAGTAAAGAAATGTAAATGCATGCAGGGAATTGCCTTCATATAATTTAATGATCTGAGCAAGTTGATGTGGAATCATCAGGTTTACAAAATCTACAAAGTGAGGATAGTGATGCAGTGGAGGAAATGCATTTAGCAGTAAGTGGTGTAAAGTCGTAAGGTCCAAGGCTTGTAATAGTTTGGAAATTTGCAGAAGCACCTATTTGAATTACTCACACTGATGTGTTGAATGAGTCACTTAGCCTTATAAATTATTTTAGTAATGCATTTATAGAATCATTAAAAATCCAAAGGGGTCACTTAAGAGCTTCATCTTTTACTGAATTTTATGAGAGAAATTACATTCTATAATAGTATTGGGGGTTTTAAAGATTCATGAAATTATCAGTACAGGTCCCTTGAGGAGAATGTCAGTGATCTAGTATAAATGAAATGCCACTTTTTAGGACTGCTGCTCTGAACCCT
>NW_017732825.1:101090-102335 GCF_001890085.2 Hipposideros armiger | reverse complement strand
CAAGACAATCCTCATGTTATTGGTAGAAAATGTAAAGTGTATGAAAAGATATTCCGATAAGAAGAAAGAGCATGTGCAAAGGCCCAGAGGTAAGAGAGCATAAGCAAGTATGTGTAGAGGACTAAATAGCACGGCTCTAGACTTTAATGGAGAAACAGAGCTGCCAAATCATGAGGTGTACAAGTATTGTAAGCTATTTTAAGGATTTGGGGGTTTTTCCCTGGTATTAATTGAGAGCCACTGAAGGGTTTCTGGGAAATTGTATATGATCATGATGCTAATGATGATCTTGGTAACCTCTAACCTTTTTAAGTCTTTTTTTATGCACCAAGTATGGGTTACTAATTGTGTCTTATGAACTATCTCAATGAACCCTCACAGGAACTCAGTAAGATTGATACTCTTATTATGTGAATTTTAAAGGTCAGGAAACAAGTTAACAAACTTGCCAAGTTTAAGAAGAGAATATATAAGAGAAAACAGAAGCATCAGCTTCTTTTAAAATACCTGACAGACATTTGGGTACAAATACCACAGATCTGCAATTTCCTAGATTATATAACACACAAAAAGAAGAGAGGAATCCTTCATCCATTGACCAGTATTACAAGATGCTTCAGTGTCTCAAGCCTCCTCATTCTCAGTCCTGGCAGGTATCCAAGAGATATTGACAGAGCAGTGCACAGGATTGGACTTATTAATGGAAATATGTAAAACAGGCTGTGGGATCTATGAAGTACTTGAGGGAGGGACACTGGAGGAGATTGAAAATCCATTGTTTGAAGGAGATGGCAAGAGTCATGACATTGAAATTATAACGTTAATTCTCTAATGTTATCTATATTCACAAAAAGATTTGGAAAATCTGGAGTTCAAATAAAATGCCAAACATCACAGAAGAGTTAGCTGAGATTGTGGATCATACACTTTCAGTGCCACTGGTCTGCGCTATTTCTGTTTTACCGGTAATTCTCTCCAGCAGTGCAAAGCAACCTGAGTTTAAGAGCAAGGAAGACAACACAGACAGATTGATAAGATCGGTAGATTTTACGTTTCCTTATGTTTTTAAAAAATTAGATAGCTCTGTGAACCGTTGCCTTTATTTTACAGATTCTACTTAAGACCAAATTATAAATGGTAAAAAGGTTCCAGGAGGAGACTGTAAACATGTCAGTGCAAATTTTCATGCCTGACAAGAAAAAAGAAATAAGTTATCAATTTTACAGATGGTGGTAGAGCATCATC
>NW_017732825.1:88520-97180 GCF_001890085.2 Hipposideros armiger | reverse complement strand
TAAACTTCTATTTCTGTTACTCTAAGAAATTATACCTAAATTTAAACATTTATATCCCTTTCCTCTTCACTAAAAAACAGGCACCATGGAACATAAACTAATATGCATCCCATAAGATTTCTTATTCTCATAAGACCAGAGCCATTTTAAATACTCCTATTCACTACAGCATGCTTGCATTTGGATGGGGCCTCACAGGAAAATCATCTCTTTTCTTTATATTGATTTTCATATGAGGAACAGAGCACTTAAATAGGAAAACTAATAGAAAAGCAGTTGCTAATATCGTGTGTGTGTGAGTGTATGTGTGCGTGTGCGTGTGCGTGTGCGTGCGTGTGTGCGTGTGTGCGTGCGTGTGTGTGTGTGTGTGTGTGTGTGTGTGTGTTGGGTGTGTGGATTTAGGATAGGCTCCCACATATGGAGTTACAAGGACAAAGGAAATATTTTAAATGTGATTAATTTTTTTTAAACTTTCATACCTGAACTAGTAGAGATGCCGTGAATCCTTTAAATATCAACTGAGATAGATCCTCACTCTAGTTACTAACTGCCCTCTGATACTCCATAGAGGGAAAAAAAAATCCTCATCTTTCTATGCTTTCTTCTAACATAAACAGACAGGATTGGATCCATAAAGAAGTTTATAGAACCTATGTGGGAACGTCATAGTGAAGGAATAGGACAATAGATTTTGGAAATAGGTCTGGCTGTAACAAGGATCAACCTTCCTTCAATCACAACACGTCTGGAGAAAATAAGCTCCCACCTGTTTGGTCCAAAATCACAAACTCATTTGTAAATGTTGTATTGTAAAATACAAAAGAAAAATATAGGGGGGTCTTTACCACTGAAACAGCTTTGTGAGTCTCTAATGGTGCTTGCCGTCTTCTTAGAACTCATTTTGCCACTGAATGTTTGTATGTAGAACAGTCACATACTCAAGTATTAAATAAGTGCCTGTATAATGGGCACCTACAGTCTACTTGGCACCAATAACATTGCATTTCTATGAAGAAAGCTGGACTTTCCATCTCTGCCCATCCTGCAGCCCATGTGTTTACTGCTTAGTGGGAAAATTGCACCTCAGATATATGTGCTTTCCTTGGCTTATCAAATGAAAAAGGAGGAGAGAACTGACAGGATGTAAAAGTGCACTCAGAGATCAGGTTTTCTTTGTGTGTACATTTCTTGGTTAGGCATTTAAGAAATATTTATTGGGGAACAGTGTGTTTTTNGAAGGCCATGTGGAAATGCAGGCCAAGATTGAAATGATGCTACTACAAGTCACAGAACACCGAGGACAGCCAGTAGCCACCTGTAGCAAAAAGAGAGGCATGGAATAAATTTAATTTTTTAAGCTATCACATTTGTGGTACTTACAAAACAAAAACAATACAGAAAAAAAAGGGTACAGCTGCTACATGAAATGAATACACCATCTATTGCAAGCTCATGTATCTTTACGTAAGAGGCTTACTTGACAAATTGATGTCCAGTTTCCCCTTGACCTGATCAAATATAAGCTAACCTCTAGGTAACTTAAGACAGTTTCCTAGTACTACCTGGCTCATTAGCATATTGCTCTTTATAGCAAGCTGAAGTCTGACAGTCCCTTATCCCAGACCCACTGTGATTAACAGGTGACACGTTAGTTCTCTGGTATAACATAGACCATGTCTCTTCCTACATGAAATTCCTTTGAATATTTGAAGACGGTATCAAGCCCCCCCTTAATCTTCCTTGCATAAATTAGAGTGCTATATTTCTTGTAACCTAGCTAAAAGGTGTCCTGCAAACCTCTCTCAACTGTCTTCTCTGCTCCTCCACTACTGAAAGTGAAGGATACTTGACTGTGAACCCGTATGCCTATGGGATACCTGGCACGTGGACATATGCAAACATGAAAACACAACATCTTGAAGTATTTGTAGATTTCAATGTGTGAAAATGGGAAAAAAAAGTAATTTTAGAAATAAGAAGAATTAGAATTTAGAAATAAATTAGAATTTAGAAAAAGAAATAGAAATAGAGATAGGTAGAGAGGTAGAGATAGACAAAGAAAGGAGGAAAGGAGGGAGGGAGAAAGGATGAGAAAAGAAAACATAACAAGTAGACCCATGAATCTCTCAGTTGTACAGAATCATTGGATCATAATGAATAGGAATGGGGGGAATAAAGAAAGTGGGAATGGAAAGGAAGACTTGCCAAGGAAAGATTGTTAAAGCACTTTAATAACAATCAGTCATTAAGAGTTGATCAAGTACATACCAAGCACTGCACAAAGCATCTAAATATAATATCTCTGCTGTTATCATAAATTAAAGGTGAAATTTGGTTTATTACCTCAAATTGAAGGTTAAAAACCATTAGGAAATATTATTCCTAAATAATAAACATTAAAATGAAAAAAAAAAACATTAAAATAACATTAAAAATGTTAAAAATAAAAAAACATTAAAAATGAAAAAAAGACTTAAATACCGCACCAAAATCATACTTCCTATGAATTGTGAAGCTGGAATTCTGAACCCACAAGTCGTTGGTAGCTAATATGACTTCTTAAGCATTTTGATATGCTCCTTCTGATCCAAATAGCCATACATCTTACTATTATTTTGCACTGTCTTTACTGCTATTTATTTCTCCTTATCCTCACTTCTTATCCCCATGCCTTTCTTACCAGAGTAAGACCTGCAAACATAATTTGAGAGCTAAAGGGTAGTCTTTGAAAGCTGATATCAGAGGACTAGAGTTACCAAACTAAGACTATCATTTAGCACAATGTATGAAATAGTATATGCAACCTATTTACATGTATCTGTATCATATTTTAAATATATCTATAGAAAACACCACAGTACAACCTTGCCATGCATAATTGTGTAAGTGACACGTATCTGGAAATAGACATAAAACTGGTTTTCCTTAACCAAAGCCACATTCAATGCTATTTTCTTTTTAACCTCTTTCATTTAAATAAGATACAAAGTCTATTTTCTATATCTTTGCTTAGAGGCCATGGTTATTAGTACCCTAAATTACTTCCCTGTGTGGCTTTATATTGAAATTGCCTCTATAATTACTTTCCCCTGAAATTTCTGTGGTAAAGTTTAGCAACTAAATGTGAATTGCTTCTAAATGAAGATATTTGGTCAGTGCTGTAAGTTGGCTTATTTTTATCTAATCATCAAGCAGGTAAAGATTTTATTTACTTTTGGAATGTTTAAGCATTTTAAAGAGCCCTATCATCTCTTTTTTATTCATTTATTTATGACTCAAGAAATGAATCTTAACAGAGTCATTTGATTCTGTGTGGTATGTTGTTACCATAGCAATTCTGTTGGTTTTTAATAACTGATATAAAGTTTTAAATGAAGTGTTTAATTGTGTTTGCAGATAGTTTCCTGAGCCATAAATAGCTAACTCTCAAAATCCTTTCATTATCATTGACACTAGATAATCAACTTGTGCATTTCATTGAAATGAGACACAGGGAACACGGTAGCAGCAAGGTCATCACAACTCAAAAAGAACATGAGAACATTTCAGGTGACCAGAAGTCACAGAGGGCAAACACAAACTTTGCATAACCTTACCATGGCAGGGTATCCAAGAATTCTTTTCTTTAGAGCGTTTCAATTTAAAGGACTACACAGATCTCTGTATACAAATTCAATTATTCTTCCCACTCATAAAAGTAGGTTATTCTTGCTGTTTCTATTGTCACTTTCAGGTCATGAACATGAAAATAGAATTTAACTAACTGCAATGCCATTTGTCAAACGATGTCCTGGAAGAATTAGTTTTTCTTTAAAAAGCAAATGCTTCACTTACAAAGTTTACTGTACTCATTTCACTTACCCAGGGAAGCTATTTGCCATTTGCTGAATGAGTTGAAGTTAATAAAAGATGTAATACTTTTCTTTTCATCATTTTAGCATGAGTCACAGTTTTCATAGAAATCTGCCTATAGTTTTAGTACCATGGCACAGCGATATATTTGAAAATGACTGAGCTTTCATATTTAGAATCATAATATTTTTCCTAAAAGATGAGAGTGTATTACTCATCATAACACAAAATAGGAATTTTTATACGAAGGTATGAGGAGGTAGTGCATTATGAGACGATTTTAGGAACACTACCTCATTATTCAACTTCATTATTTGAAAGGAGGAAGAAATTTAAAGCTATATTTTAATACAGAGAATTGGGGGATAACCTGGGGGCAGTGGTGAAATTAGTGCTGTTATTCTTGAACTATGTGAGTATATACAAAAAAATTGCAAACATTTAAGATTTTATGTGATTATATAGAAAGCTGAAATCTGTGTTTCTAAAATACAACAAATGCGGAATATGATTTTTAGGGAACTTGTACCCTGGAAAATAGACTTACCTTATAATAAGATATTTTGCTATCTAAGTACAAGCTCCGTGCCATAATGTCTGACTCTGAGACCATTGAAGCCATATGGATTCTCATGTGTCCTGCGTATCTATTCAGAATCCTCACCAAGTACCAGAGGTGTTAATGCTTTGAAGTGTGTAAACATTATAAAGCAATTTCATTCCATGTAAATATTTTCCAGAATATATCTGGTGCTACCATGTATGGAGATTCTTTAAACATGATTTATTAAAAAAATAAGTAGTAAGTTATTGCTTCAGATATTAGAACAAATGGTAACATTTTATATAGCATAGCATCAGGCCTTTTCAATAGACATAACATTAATATTACTATGGTAGGCATAGTAGGTGGACTCCTTTGGCACGCAATGATAAAAGACTGCCCAAGTCCTAACTTGAGACTTGTCTGATCTGTCCAGTCCATTGCCTGATCTAGACTGAATGGCATGTCTATATGGCCACCGACACATATTCCTAATACAATGAAACAAATTTTAGTAAGTAGGGTATGAAGAATAATGAGCTAGTTTTATATTTATTAAAATAAACTACTCAGCTCTATGAAACCCTACCATAACTAAAACTAAACAATGAACATAAGAGATCTGATAATTTATCGAATTAGGAAGTCATCTTAGTTTCAATGTTTAGTAACATGCATGTTCAATATATCCTTCTAAATAAATTGGGTAAGTTGTACAAAGTATACTTTTAAAAGTAAACATTTGAGTAAAATAATCCTTATATAGACAAACATCTTCGTGCAGTTTGTAAGTAGTCTGAACTGGGAATCACAATGGTACTCAATTATTTATTATTCATTAATGAATTTTAACTATGAATATCTACAATCCATAAATGGGAATGCATAGTAGGAACTATGTCATAGACTGTGGACAAGACTATAGCTTTCTATTCTAATTCACTTGTAATATAAATTGGTTGAATTGATTAACAATTGTCATATTAGCATTCTATATATTATATTTTATAATAATTCTTATTCTTCCCTTTCTTTTGAATAGTAGGCTACCGTAAAATTCGATGAAAAAATGCCTTTTCCTTTGGGACATGCTTTAACATTTGCATGGTTAGCTAGAGCTGGACTACTTTGAGGACCAGGTAAACTGTGATAGGCCATCCACCAGTCAGGACATAAATTACAGCTATTGAAGGAACACATAACTTTTCTTCTCTGAAATTTATGTCTACTAATTCAAACCATTTTAACAACACTTATTGAGCAAATATGATTTTCAGGGAACTGAGATTCTAATGATTCATAGCAAATTCTCATTGACAATCTTTTCATATGGTCTTTAATTGTGGTGAATTTTATGTCTGAGGGGACTGGGGCACAGATTATTCAGGCATAAAAGCAAATTAAGAGTAGAGTCAGGCTCAGTGTAAGACAGATAATCTCATCTTCCATCTAGAAAGAAGAATGTTGGACCTATTGACTTCTTAACTGAGATTACATCAACAGTCTGGAGGTGAACATAAGTTTGCATGTTTTTATTCTGATATGCCAGTATAAAATAAAATAACCCAAACAAATAAATAAAATTGAATAATAAATCATTATTCTCAGGCAGCATCATTTTTTTCTCACTTGTTAAATGCTTATTAGAATACTGAAGGAAAAACAACAAGCAATATTGCCATCCAATGGTGAAATTGTTGCATTTAAAGTATATTAAAAATAGAGATGGGAAATATAGGACAATGTTTCAAAATTAATAGAAATATTTTTATTTTTACTGCCTGCATTTTCTGGGAAATATAAAGGAAATGTTTGATGTTGTTAATATCAGTGAGTACTAATATAAAATAATGAGTACTAATATAGTGAGTACTAATCTAAAATAAGAAATTGCTAGGGCTGGGTTTTCACCCTTTTCAAGCACAAAACAAGAGAAGCTTTCGTTCATATTATTTAATTATTAAAGAGTTATGAGAATGGAGCGTGCAAAACTTATTAGTATCATTTTAATTCTTTATTTTGCATTATGCTTAGCAAATATTTTCCTTCCCCAGTAAATTACGGGTCTACCTGAATCTAGTCCCTTCCTGAAAGACTTCAGAACTAACTTTTCTCTCTCCCAAGCCCCCAGATACTTTGTACCTACATTGTTCTTTACTTATAATTATTTGGTTCAACTTAGAATCATTGACATAATCATTGGCACATCTTTTTAACTGAGAAAGGTGGGATTATTTTTTATTCATTTGTAACGTTAATAACTATTAGTGCCTAGCAGACTAACAATCAATAATAGTTGAATGGAGTAGAATTGTATTAACCTGAATGGTTATGGCTGTATGGATTTGCATGTCCATACTGAAACGACTATATCTCACTAGTTAGGTGGATTTTTATCTTGCTTGTGAAATTCAAACAATAACTTCAAAATTCTTAATATGTGGACATCTTTACTATATTTAATGGCAAGGGGAGATTACAATAGCTAATACTGGAGTGTTATAATTGATAAATAATAAAGTTTATCATTATTATGCCTATTGTATAGAATATACTTAATAAATACTAGTTGGTAAAGTTGTGCTGTTGCTAGTAAAGATAAGGATTATTTAGGCTATAGAAGTGGTCTCTGCCCAAATGACAATAGTCTAGTGACTAAATGGATATTGAACAATTACAATAAGTGCTCTATGAACATGGTAATTGGGTGGCAATAACAAGAAGGTCTATCCTAGAGTGAGAAGCTCAAAGAATGACATTCTGGATGAGCTAAGACCGGAGAATGAGTAATAGTTAACCAGGTGACCAAGTTAAAGGAAGGTAAAAGGAAAGTTTCAGGGAGAAGAAACAACTTTAAAGACAGTTTGAGGGAGAGAGGAACCTGGAACTTTTGAGGGATTGAAAGATTCATTTGGTTTAATGCAGATAGAATTTGAAGTGAAATACAAAACCTAGACTGGGCCTTTTAAATTATGTCAAAGATTTTAGATTTACCTTAATGGGTAGAAGCCTGAGGCAGCACAATAAATGCAGAAGAAATAAGTAAACATACTTATTTGAGTAGAAGAAATACTGTTTTTATGTGTAGCTGTTGAGTGTCTAAGTATATAATCACAAAGAATCGACCAAAATTTTCTAGAATTAATACATAAATTCAGCTGAGTAGTAGGATTCAAAGTCAATTTACAAAAAGCCATGATATTCCTATATACAAAATTTATATGGAAAGACTAAGGGACCAAAGACCCAAAACAATCTAAAAAAAGAATAACAAAGGATTCATATTACCTAACTTTAAGTCTTTCTATAAAGCTACACTAATCCTGTTGAAACTGGACTCCGATGTTTTGTTTGAGAGAAAACCCCGTGCATACTATGCTAGTGTGTTTTAGGTTGCTTGACCTCACTCTTGCTGTAGAAATGAGGCTTTAAAATTGTATACTCATCAATCCGCCCTGAGTTAAATTTCATTCCTCTGAAGCCGACCCCGAGGCAAGATCTCATGTGTAAGTTTATTTATTTGGGAGCACTATCATGAGAGAGCATTAATAGATTGGGGAAAACAGGACATGCAGAACTAGCTAATTCAGGCAGAGTCCTGAAAACATGAGCTTGAGCCTGTCCCTGAAGTTAGGCCACAGAATTGTCCTCACTGAGACCAATGAGCTGGGCTTTCATACTCCGATTCCAGCTTTCATACCCCATTCCCAGTTAGTCAATTTGCTATAATGAAAATTTGGCTGGACATCTACTACAACCTCTCACTCTTTTATTTGTGATTAATTTGAAGCTTAAAGAATGTCCGTTTGCTTCAAACATTTATGATTATAATGGAGATATTTAGAAATCAAGTCAAGAGAACAGAAGGTAGAGCCAAGAGATAGAAAAAGCAGTCCTGTGACCTTATTTTAATCCCGAATGCAGCTTTTCCTGAAGCCATACTCTTCCCCAATGCTTCAGTTCCTCAGTTATTTTAACCAATAGAGAGGGTGCCAAAAAAATGTATACTCATTTTAAGAAAGGAAAAAACTGTATTAAAATTACCTTGATGGTAACCACTTTGAGCACCTCTTGTAATTGCAGAAATTAAACGTGACTTGTAGTCATCTTTTGTTATCATTATATAGTGAGCATTACAATTTTAATACAGTTTTTTTTTCTTTCTTAAAGTGTGTATTCATTTTTTGGCACACTCTGTATATTCTTTTCCCATCTTCTATTTTCTTTGCTCAAGGAAGCTGATTTCACAAAACACTTAAAACTG
>NW_017732825.1:76268-79030 GCF_001890085.2 Hipposideros armiger | reverse complement strand
GTTGTTCTGTGGTTTAGTTGAAATTGATGTGGTCCTGAGAAGAGGTGAGCACAGTGTTTACCTACTCCACCTTTTTGACTGGAAATATTATATTAGATTCAGGTGTACAGTATAGTGATTTGATATTTATATTTTCTACAATGTGATCATCACACTAAATTTAGTAAGCATCTGTCACCATGCAAACTTATCACAGTATTATTAACTATATTGCCCTTCACCATTTTTACCCATCTTCCTATGCCCCTCCCATTTGGCAACCATCATTTTGATCTCTGTTTTTATGAGTCTGTTTTTTATTTTTTATTTTTTTATTCCACATATAAATGAAACCATAGTGTTTGTCTTTCTTGGCCTGACTTTTTTCACTTAGCATAATATCCTCTGGATCCAACCATGTTGTTGCAAATGGCAAGATTTCAATATTTTTTATGGCTGAGAACATTGAATGATATATATATATATATATATATATATATATATATATATATATATATATATATAACATCTTCTTTATCTATTCATCTACAAATGGACACAGGTTCCTTCCATATCTTGGCTTTTGTAAATAATGCTGCAATGAACATAGGAGTTCATATATCTTTTGAATTAGCGTTTTTGTTTTCTTGGATAAATACCCAGAAGTGAAATTGTTGAATCATATGGAAGATCTATCTTTAGTTTAGTTTCTCCATACTGTTTTTCATATGGGCTGCACCAATTTGCAGTCCCATCAACAGTGCACAAGGGTTTCCTTTTCTTCACATCTTGGCCAACACATGTTACTTGTTTACTTTTTGATAATAGCCATTCTGACTGGTGTGAGGTGATATCTCATTGTGGTTTTGATTTGCATTTCCCTGATGATTAGTGATGTTGAGCATCTTTTCATGTGTGTGCTGACCATCTGTATATCTTCTTTGGAGAAATGTCTCTTTATGTCCTCTGCTGAATGATTGACTGTTTGTGCCACTCTGCTTTATACCCTTCCAAAGTTTTGTCTAAGTAAAACTGATATTTGAGGAGGAATTCTCTATTTTTACATGTAAGCCATTAAGAGAATTCTCATTGACACTAAACTTGCCTTTTTGATGACTGAAATTGATATCTTTCTTTTTTTAAATTAAAGTTTATTGAGGTGACAAATGTTAGTAAAGTTACATAACTTTTAGGTGTACATTCTGTGATATATCCTCTATATATCACATTGTGTGTTTACCACTCAGAGTCAGTTCTCCTTCCATCACCATGTATTTTATTCCTTTTAACCTCGTCTACCACCCCCTCCCCTCTTACCCTCTGGTAACCACTAAACTATTGCCTGTGTCTATGAGTTTTTGTTTCTTCATTTGATTGATATCTTTCTTTTAAACAGAATGTAATATTTACATGTTTTAAATAGATAAAAAATTTTCGTTTTCATAAATGTGCCACTTAGGATCTCTCTGGCATTAAGATGCTAGGAAATACACTGAAAATCTTATCTATGACATGGAAGCATTACTGATCCTGAGATGTTTCTTCTATCCCCACCTTGTTCCAACTACTTTCTTTATCTCATTATAGAAAGCAACAAACAAACAAAAACATTAATGGGGATACATAAAAAGCTACTAGCTGATTTCCTGTCCCTCTTTTTTTTCATTTTACTGATCTGCATGTTTGTTCAGTGAAAAGTATCATATCAAGGATGGTAGGTAGACCCCACCCCACTATTGAATTCAGGCACAGAAACTGATGTAACTGTCATCCTAGTATTACCTGGTTATACTCACAGTGTTGGAACATGCTTAAATATTTCCAGATTTTATGCAAACAATTTTCTTTCATCGACCTAGAAAGCTGGCCTACCTTGCTCTTTATTTCAAGCTGGTATAAAATACCTTTAACAGGGAAATGATTAAAATTAAAGAGCAGGACATGCATTCTCCCACCAGAAACCAAAACCAATATATTCTGGAACTCTTCAAAAATGTTTATGTCAATGGTTTATTTCTGGTCGAATGTCACTGAGAAGACATATACAATCTGATCAACTCTAACATAAATGTGTAGATATGGTTCACGCTTCCTAAAATAGAAAGTGTATTTATATACAATGATAGGGAAATAAACTTGGAAATAAGTGATATAAATTATATTTAGAGATTTAGTGAACATACATAAATTTGCACTAATGGATCAGCTATAAATGTACCACTCCCTAAAAGTATGACAGATTAAAAAATTAATAATTAATCAAATAATACTTAAAATAATTTGATCCCAGGTAATAGCAACATGAATGCCTTTTACTCCTATTTATAGGTAGAACACATGGGTAACATAATAGCTAGATTATATAATATCCTGACTGCACTTCAATGAGTTTGAAGGATTGAATTTTCTGTAAGATTCATTCACTTAAAACACACTTTTTAAAAATGTCTTTTGCTTTGTCCTTTGTTAAGCAGTCTATATATTTTTGGCATTTTCATAATAAAGTAATGTAAGATGTTCTATTTTTAAAAACACTTTTTTTTGTTTTGGGAACATGGAAATTGTCAGTAATCATAAAACATAAAGAAAGAGTTGGGTTTCTGATAACATTGGTGTAAAAAAAAACTGTTGCAATTTTAAGTTACCCATTATTTTACCATCAATAAATTAAAATGTAAATTCAGCATTTGAAAAATTATGAATAATAAATACAATCTTCAAGAGTATCTACTCCTGAAAAAGCAATGACCATAACTTGTTACGTTTGTTAGAGAGTAAAAAAA
>NW_017732825.1:65743-75428 GCF_001890085.2 Hipposideros armiger | reverse complement strand
GTTAGAACAAATTTTATTTTGCTGTTTAAGGATGTAATATTTACTCACCAATGTGGTCTTTGTGATGCTACATTTTTTTCTAGGAATTATTTATTTCAATAGCAATTTTCTAAGGTGGCTCTCTATATTTGCTCTCTACATAGTAAAGTTGGTTAGAATTAGAATTACAGTTTATGGGGAAAGAATTACTTTCCCCATAAGGGACTGGAGCTTTGTCACATGAGCATAGAGCTAAAAATGTCAGCATTATATTGGCAGTGTTCTAACCAAACTAGACAGCAAGTACTGGCAAAACTCAGTTGAGCTTTTAACTAAATATGTTCTTTGTACATGCTCATCAGTTCGCCTTTCTTAAAGTTGAGATTCATTCTAAACACTTGTTTTGGAAATAAGACATTGATTTCTAGTCATACTCTGCCAGCTATGTGATTTTGAAAAAGAATTCCCTTAGTCTTTCCTGCCTCGCTTTCCTCATCAGAAAAAAGGACACAGGACTTAGTAGTTTCTGAAGTCCATCCAATCTCTAAAAAGTGAAGTAATAAAGAAGTTCAAATATGCTTATTGTTCTCTTCTGTAATGTTTATCCCCTTGTTGAAAAATTACTATATTCCAGGTTTGCATATAAGCGCACATTTCTATATATCAAAAATCTCTGCAGTCACAGAAAACTCTAAACAAAGAAAAGAAAATCACAACTGTTAGATGATGGATAATCCTAAGAGAACTTGAAAAGTTTTTGGCATCTTAAAATCTATGTAGTTTTATTATTATTATTATTATTATTATTATTATTATTATTATTATTAGAATAAGTTGAGTATATCACATGTGCCAAAAACCATGCTAAGATATCTGAAGCTCCATTTTAGCTATTGCCTTAAAAAGAGGATTTACTAGTTTGGAATTTATAATTTTACAATTATATAATGTAGTTAAACATTAATAATTGTATTTAAAATTCAGATTTTAACTTTTTGCTACCTAGATATTTATGAGTCCTCTGGTAAAATTGTTACATTTCATTTATTTTCATACTAATGAAACTCATCACGGTAAACCTAATATAAAACAATTTTATTTGTGGGTTGATTTTACACAAGGTCATTTTGGCTTTGTGACTTTTAGACATGACTGAAAAGTTTTATAGATGAATATACCAATAAATAAATAATAGGTAAGGTTAATGATATAGGTATATTTGTGAAATATTACATAGTCCTACTTTGTATCAATTTTTGGAATTACCTGGCACTTTCCTTTGTCATTGCTGTCAACAGTACAAGTCTGAGCTACTTCACACCTGTTTCATTAATATCCTCTCAAGTTTTCCTCCTCTAATTCTTTCCATTTAGTTTATTCCGAAATTTTTCATAGACCAACTTTGTAAAGCATTTTCTTGATGACCCTTCACAAATCAAAATTATACCATAACTCTCTAACACTGAGGAGGCTATATTTTTGATCCTCCACCTAAATTAAAGGGTTGCCTCTATTTTTTGTTTTTTCACTAGCCTATGTCAGCTTCCACTTCTGTTAGAGTCATGCTGACTGTTCATCAATACCTCAGCAAAAAGCATCTTCTAGAAAAGGCATGCTGTCTGTCCTCAGATTGTGAGTCACTCCCCTCCCATTACCCTTCCCTAGTCAACAATTACTCACAAATGGTATCTACCCTCAAACCTCACCTGTTATATGAAACCCTTCCCACAAGTTACAGATGAAATTGACTACACCAAATGCTAATCTCCAGTGTTGCCTACAAACCTTCATAATATACCAAGTCATATATTATCAGTTAGCCATCACTATTGGTTGACTATTTATAACTCTAATATCCTGATTGACACATTTACTCTGAAGATTGTTATTATAAGCTCTTCTATGATAAAAGTTTACTTCTTTAAGACCATACAGAATAAAATACTTAAGGATATTGGCCCAAACTCTACAATACAGTCTGACTCCTGCATGCTTTGGTCTCTCTGCTCACCATGCTTCTCCTCATTATCTGGACACCAGCCCAAGTGATTCGTTCTGACACCATTTTCCATTCCCATCAAGTTTTGCATACATGCTGTCACTTCTGCCTGGCATGTTCTTGCTCCTCCTTTGCCTTGTTAACTCCTATTCAATGCTTAGATGTCAACTCAGCACCCTTCAGAGGGAAGCGTTTCCTGACCTCCTTGACTATTTTGAGTCTTCCCTTTCTCGCTCGCATAACACCAGGCACATGTCCTTTGTAGATATTAACATGCTTGAAAGGTTACATATTTGTGTATGATTATGTGTGTGTCTTCTTTCCCCACTCAACTAGAAAACTTCCATACCTGATATCTTAGTACAAAGAATAGCACCTGACACATATTGGGCACTGAATACATATTTTTAAACTAAGCCATAACTCTGGTACAACTCAAGGTATCTAGAAATGTGACAGCTTTAATATCCTACATGGAAAACTACCAAATAAGAGACACATCCCGGTTTTATAGGTCTCTAATCCTTTAGCTCTTCAATTCTTTTAATTAGATGAAAACATCATTAGTTAAGAAAGTAATTTAAAAAAAAGAAAAACAAGGAAAACAAAAGAGACTAGGTTTAAATTCTAACTATACATCAAAGTTTACCCAGTAACATAGAATCTACTGTAAGCCTAGATTTCCTCAACTTTAAAACTATCATAATATTAACCATTCATTCTGTTAGAATTAATTTTATACATATACAGTAAAACCTTGGATTGCGAGTAACTTGGTTTGTGAGTGTTCTACTAGATGAGCAAACATTTCTAATACATTCTAAGATGGTAAACGAGTGATGTCTTACAATACGAGTAGTTTATTTCTGGAACGAATTATGCTTGCAAACCAAGGTATTACTGTATATAAAAGTTTATATAAATATTTATAAAAATAAGTGTATGTTAAAAATAAATAAAAAATTTATATAATAAATATATTTATATATTATATGTAATATATATGTATATTTAGTAGTTTCAAGGCAAAATATTATTCAAATAAATTAAAATTATTATCTTAAAGTGGCACATACCATTGTCCTCAATATCTATGAAAACTTAAAGCTTAAAATGTCTCTTGGATTTACCATTAACCAAGAATAATGTCAAAATGAATCTTCTTTAAAGTAAATTCTGCTCTGTAGTAAAAGGTGTTACAGCGATTTTCTGGTGAGTTTAATATGAAAACAGAAACTGAAATGGCATCAGGATGAACACTAAGACAGCAGAGATTTAAGCCCATTGCATCCCTGATTCCCCAACGCTGTTCCCTCCCCCAATTCCCCAATAAAATCTTTAAAAAAAAAAAGCCCATTACATTGTAATGTCATTGACAGCAGGGAACAAATATTTTATTCCCTTTGTAACCCTTTGCTTTTCACTATATAGGACAGGACTTTGTACAGAGTGAATGCTCAATAACTATTATTGTTGTAGTGACTGCTAGATAATGAGTCATGAAGAATAGCTAAATTAGAGTCAGGAAAAATCTGTAGCGCTGTAGTAATCATTTGTGTTGCAACGAACATCAAGACAGTAGCCAAAGGATGCCAGTGAGGAAATAAGATTTGTGCACCTGGTAAAGTATGTTGCTATGCAACTATTCAGGAAGTAACAGACTGACTTAATCTGATATAAGTGTGAATTCAGGAATATAAAATAAGAAGCTCATGATCTGTTATCACAAATTTCAAAGCAATAATCACAGCTAGAAGAAATGAAATCTCACTAGGTGCCTTTGTAATTATGCCTTCAAAAGACTTTGCTATCTTCACCTTTGCATTCACATTAAAAAAAAACGTATTTAGACAGTTAAATTGAAATACTTCTCACAGGGAGGATGATGCAGGAAGTATTTATAGAGCCAAGTAAAAGTGGAATCCAGATGTATTTTCCTTCAAGACCAATCAGCTGTTAGCTGTGCTAGTATTGTTCAAACTCCAGTGGCATTATTCATTTTAATCTCATAGGCATTTTATGATGCATTTATGATTAATAGTGATGTATCACTACATGTGAAATGGGGGTAGTGATTTGAAAATATTAATATATTCTTAATAACACATTAATTAAGGTGATATTAATTAATTCATGCCTGTTTAGGCAATGCAGGCCGCAGAGCTCTGGATGGAGATCTAACCTTGGGTTGTCATTCCATCAGTCTGAACATCAGGCAAGCAGTCAGTCATGTCAAGTCAAACCTGGTGGAACAGTATGGTTGGGGAAAAAGAAGACCTAAGTTTTAGATTCTCCATTCACCAGCCAGTCTCTCAAAGGAAACCAAAACTAGATACTAAGTTCTAAGATCAGGTAACTTTAGCATTAAATGCCAGTAAGGCAAGCAATGACAAGAGGGCAGAAATATGGCTGAAAGAAGTAGAAGACGCCACTTGATCTCTCGGCATCCCCTTTCCCCATTGAGCTAGATGACATCTGAGGAGTGGATGTGAAGGCAGAGGGAAGGGCATGAATTCACTTACCTAGTCGATCCTAGTAAAAACTTCAGTGCCCTCAAGCGCCATGTAGGATTAAATTATGAAGAGAATTGTTTTTCTCCCACTATGACACCAATTGGTGGTAATGAGAAAGATCTGAATTTTTTTCACACATGAAGTTACCATAGTACTGTCCACATCTGAATACTACTTACATTTGTATCCCCGCACCCCACCCCGCCCGCATCCCCTTAAGCTTGAAATTTACTTAACATGGAAAGGAGCAGAGTTCACCACCTCAAAATATGCCTTTTGGGAAATGTTGATTATTTTAAGCTGGCTAATTATAAAAAAGAAAGACTCAGGAAGAACCTTTGACCTTCTCCCTAAAAGAATAGAGGATCTATTCCAGGAAGGGAACTATTGTCATAGATTAACTATAGTTTAATATGAACTATGTATTATAGACAGGGAGGAACCTAACAAGGCCCATTTGATCAAAGTCCTCCCTGTGTCCCATAGTTAAAAACGGTCCACCAAACATTTGTTTACCACATATTTGTTTCTCCATCTCCATGTGAATTGCCTTCCTGCCTGCCCTATGATAAACCATTATCCCCGTTTCTACTTAACTCAAGATGACATATAATTCTCAATGGCCTATCTGTCCTTGTCTCATATGAGGTCTGCCAATTAAGTTTGTAAACTTGTTGCAGTGATGTTGCTAACCTTATATCAGAGGGATTATTCATTATGAATTTGTACCAAGACAAACAGTTAACCAAGTTTACTATTTGGTAGTGCTAAAAAGGCTGCATGAAAAATTTAGATGACCTGAACTTTTCAACAACAATCCGTGGCTCTTGCATCATGACAATGCACCAGCTCACACAACATTGTCTTTGAGGGAGTTTTTAGCCAGGAAACAAATAACTGTATTGGAACAACCTCTCTACTCACCTGATCTGGCCCCCAGTGACTTCCTTCTCTACCCAAAGATCAAGGAAATATCGAAAGGAAGATATTTTGGTGACATGCAGGACATCAAGTGTAATACGACAATAGCTCTGATGGCCATTCCAGAAAAAGAGTTCCAAAATTGCTTTGAAGGGTGGACTAGGTGTTGGCATTGGTGCGTAGCTTCCCAAGGGGAGTACTTCCACGGTGACTGTAGTGATATTCAGCAATGAGGTATGCAGCACTTTTTCTAGGATGAGTTTGTGTACTTAATTGTCTGGCCTGGCATTTTTATGGGACCTCTGTATGTACACATGTAATCAATTTGGTTATTTTCTTCTGTTAATCTGTATCATGTTAACTTAATTCTTAGGCTAGCCAGAAGAACAAGGAGGGGAGAGAGGGGAAATTTTCTCCTCACCCACAATACACACCATCACTCTGCAAGAACAGAGAAAGATTTGTAAAAATATGTGTTTCCAAGTTGACTGGGCTATAAAGAAACAAAGATGATTACAGAAATACCTTTATAAAGTATTGACTTTCCAGAAAAAAAGAAACTGAATAGACAAAAGCAGAAAAATTTCCACAACAAAACTGATAGTCACAAGATAAGACGGGGCATGGGGGATGAGAGAGAAGGTGAAGGGATAAGGAAGTACAAATTGGTAGTCACAAAATAATCACAGGGATGTAAAATACAATATGGGGAATATAATAAATAATATTGTAAAGATTATGTAGGGTGCCAGATGGGTACTGGACTTATTGGAGGGATCGCTACATAGATTGTGTAGATGCCTGACCACTGCACTGTTCACTGGAAGCTCATGTATATATATGGTTGTCGGAAAAGTCATGACTCATTTTTGCAATGAAAAACATAGAAAGGGTGTGTCATGACTTTTCTGACAACACATATATATATATATATATATATATGTATAAATCAGGTAGAATATATATATATATTCACAGGGTGTAAAGCACAGCATAGGGAATAGAGTCAATGGAATTGTAACAGCTATACATGATGTCAGAGGGGTGGTAGACTGGGAGGGGGGTTATCACTTTGTGAGGGGTGTAAAAGCCTAATCAGTATGTTGTTTTGTACACATGAAACTAATACAAAAAATAAAGAAAAGAAAAGAAAAGGAATGAGTATCTTTTACATAAGAAAAATTTAGGGGGGCCGGCCGAGTGGCTCAGTTGGTTAAGAGCTCGCTCAAGAGTGTGACAACAATTCATTTAAAAAGCACCCATAATACCACCACAAACATATTTGTACATTACTTTATACTATTTTTCAATAAATATCTGGGATCATATTAAATGCATAGGAACATATAGTTACCTAAAGTAATTTTTAACAATTATTAAAATTATTCAACAATATACTAAGGAATGCATAACATCCTGTTCTATATGTATAGCAGTATTTATTTACCTACTTTCATAATTTGGAAATAATATTGTTGTTATATTCAGTGATGGGATTATCTCACTAGTAAAATAATTACCTTTATTTATATAAATTTATGTTCTTCCGTACACCCTCCCCCCTTAGACATTGAGGCTCCTCAGGTGCCCAGAATCTTCTACAGATGCACTTGAGTCAATGGTATTTTAGCATGGGTACAGCAATCAGTAATTAGAACATTTGTTAGGTATGCTGAGCCTCTCCTCATGGCTACTAATGTTCATTATATGATTATCCATAATCTGCCTTTGCATGGATTAATAATGTGTATCTTTTTCTATTTAGCTGTATTTCACAAATTGAACTGTTACAATCATATTATAACTTATGGAGCATTGCTTTTCAATTTTAATTAAGTTAAGCACTCAGAATATCAAACTTTTCCACTGTTAAATTGAAATTGTTCCTGTAGTTCTCATATGATGGCTAGTAATGTAACTAAAGGAAGGTATTTGACAGAGAGTGAAGGCTTCTAATTTATCATTATTTCTGGGCCACAATACTAAAACATGGTTACTCTGTTTTGGCATACTTTATTGTTTCTGTATTAAAACTGTGTGACAAAACAAGCAGCCAGTCTCTTGATATTAAGATGACTTGTTAAGAGCTAGTTCTATGTATTTTATGCTACAGATATATCTAGTGTGGTGTGGTCGTACATATCAAATTATTAATTTCACTTAATATGCTTAATACCATCTTCTGTGCATGATTTTTCATGGGGATGTGTTTCCATCATTGAAATGTAACACCATTTTATGGAGTTTGGTTTCTACTAGACATAGTTAGAAATCCCACTTGGTATAGAAACTACACAAAGATAACATTGTGCTGAAAATTAATATTAAAAATTCCAGTTATAATTCATCCATGTTTCCCATTATATCTAGTGATGATTAATTCTAAAATGAATAAAGAATATATTTGGCAAGTAGAGAGCAGAGGGAAATAGAAATCAATATCAGACTAAATGAAATTCTACTGTAATAAACAAATACTGCTTACAATAATTCTGTTCAGTTAAATTTCTTCGTGTTTATCAAAATTTACATTGCAGTCAGTAAACATAAAAAAATCTTTAAAATAATTTATTATAGAAAGTTACAGGAAAGCTAAGCTCTTCAGGTAGTTTTCTGATACACTGAGGCAATAGAAATGCAGAAAATGCATCATATACCAGAACAACCTAACAATCAAAAGAAATTAATATGCCATTTCAAAAGGAATATGATAAAAAAACTACCTCTTCCCTATAAAAATACATCTTGAAGAATGTTAATAAACCAGTCATATAGTTAAGATAAATGTGAGCTCTTAATTTAGGCAAAAATAGCATTTAATAAAGAAATGGCTTGAAATGGTTTTGAATGATGCTGTGCAAAATGGAGAACATTTGGACAGGAAATACGGAAGAGAGTATGAGAATATTCTGAGTAAAACTTGAGCATGAATCGGCATATGGTTGATTCTATCTATATACCTGTTTATCTACCTACCATCTATATGTATCTAGAAATAGTTGAAGAGAGAAATAAATCTGAAGTTAGAGGGAACTATGGACAACATTCCATGTCAGGTAAAGAATTCATAATATAATATATAATCAGGTAGAAAATAGGTCAGTAGAGTATGCTTTTGATCAGATTGGTCATAGAGGGGTCATTATAATTTCGGAGTGTAGAGTGGCTTTTAAAATTTTCATCATGATCTTCAGTAAAAAATATTTTACATTAAACCTAATCCCTTTACCTCTGAAAATATTTCATTAAACATTACCTATTCTAACTAGCTACAAAGCTGTCTAATATTCTGTATCCTCTTCTCTTACATTTGTGTTCTATTTCATTACAAAATGCTGATCTTACCCCATTGCATCTATTTTATAATGTTGCATTTATTTTATACTTTTCTGGAGTTTGAAAAACACTATTATAGCAATATCAACTATCAATAGACTATAACAAAGATTAACTTAAAGAGAGGCTAAAAGTGCGCTAGTTATGGAATAATAAAGACACGAATTAGAATGTGTCAAGCTTTAATGTCATGAGGGAAATCATGAAATACAGTTGCAATACAGTAGAAAACATATTAGGCAAGATATTTGTGTCTAAGACACCAATGATTATTGCTAATGGATATAAATGAAATTGATTTGCGTGTGTGTGTGTGTGTGTGTGTGTGTGTGTGTGTGTGTGTGTCTATCTGCTCTCTCATTAGAATGAGATTTTATCATTAGGGAAGAGATTTTATCATTTCTGTTCACTGTTGTGCACTCTATC
The DNA here is from genome assembly GCF_001890085.2 of Hipposideros armiger. Classification (NCBI taxonomy): domain Eukaryota; kingdom Metazoa; phylum Chordata; class Mammalia; order Chiroptera; family Hipposideridae; genus Hipposideros; species Hipposideros armiger. Next base: position 66,254 of record NW_017732825.1, on the reverse strand, counting down.
ACTAAAAAAATATCAGGGACATAGTAAGTGCTGAATTAATATTTGTTGAATAAATGAGACAACCAAGTAAGATAACTCAAATATTAAAATAGCAAATATCATCAGCCTAAAAGGCTTTTGAGTTTTCAACAAGTTAAAGTATTTTATGTGTTTTGTCTTTTATTTGCCAAAGTACAGTTCAAATATCTTTAATATTTAACCATTTAATTAAAAAGATAGAAATTGTATATCTCAGCAAAAATTATGAAGTTAAACTTCCAAAAGTGCTTATGTGTTTATTTATGAAAAACTTTAGAAATATTGACTTCTTCCTATTAAATAGAAGCTCACAAGCTCCCAGCTCCCAACTGTGATGAAAATATACTATGATAGTTGAAGAATATAAGCTATCCTGTAATGACATAATCAACCCTGGAAACTCCACATTCGATGGTGCAGGTAATTAAGGGACTGCCTTGGGAAAAATAAACAAACAAATAAATAAATAAATAAATAAATAAATAAATAAATA
>NW_017732825.1:58879-64463 GCF_001890085.2 Hipposideros armiger | reverse complement strand
CACACACACACACACACACACACACACACCCCTACTAATTCCTGGATGCCATGTCTTATACTTTTCCTGTTTGTTTCTTTTAGGTTTGTGGACCACGTTTCCTAGTTGATTCCTATAGATGGTAAGCTTTTTCAAAATATTGCATATCTGATATTCCTTTATTCTCTATCATACTTGATTTATATTGTTGCTTGATATATAATCTAAGGTTAAAAATAACTTTGTTCTGAGAATTAAAACGTTGCTTTATTGTTTTCTAGCTCTCACTGAAAATCCCCACCAGTCATTTGGGTACCAAAACATGAGAACGTAACATCTTTCTTCTTGAAAGGTGACCAAAAAGACCTTAATGTTCCATTTGGCTTGACTCAACTTTAGACAGTTTATTCCTGACTATAGGATTCTACTTTCCCTTTTCTTAGAGCACTTACTTTAGAAAACTTGCAATTACAAATTCTTTCTTTGCCTTTTTGAGATGTAAATCTTCTACAGCCCAGAAACGTCTTTCTCAAAGACTTGGAAGCCAATCCTTTGAAATGTAATCATGGAAGGGGAAACATCCCTATTTCCTCAGTCTCTGTGGGAGGGTAGGACACTAATTTTTCTAAGTGCCGGTTTAGCAAACCAAAATAGCCTAATCACACATATAATCCAAACTCCCCTCCATGTCTCCCAGTTCTTTTCCATTAGTTCACCCCAGAGGTAAAAATGTCTCCTTCCTTTTGTTGCAGTGGAGTTGAGTTCAGTTTCTCTTCTCTAATTGCAATGGTCTTGATCCCTATTACAATAATCTTGAGCAAAGTTTTCCATGCAGTTTTTAACATGTGTCTGGTGCAATTTTTTCTTGACAAAGCATTTTGAATCTCCAGTTTTGTCCCTAGTGTTCTAAAATGTATTATAATGTGACTGGGTGTTATTTTTCTCCTTCCCCTCCTGCCTAACACCCCAGTTCTCTCTGGACCTTTCAATCTAAACATTTATTGCCTCCAATTATAAAATTTTAATTTTTAAAAATTACTTATTGGAGAATATATATCCCTGTGTTTACTTTGTTTCTAAAATTTGTGTTATTAGTACTTGAATCTTGTAGCCTGATCTTTTAATTTCCTCATTTTTTTCTATAGCACTCCCATGGCATTGTCTTTTTGTCTGATGTTCTAAGAAACTGTCTCACTTTTAATTTCAAAATCTTTTAATACATTTATTGCTGCTATAGATTTTATTTTCTAGGACCACTTATTTTTCTCTGATTTTTATTTTTTTAGTTTGCATTGTTTTTCAATGGTAATATTTGGTTTTCTTATATAATTAATGTGTGTGATGGTGGTTTGTTTGGTTTTGTGCTGTTGGTTTTCTGTTGTTTTTAGTTTTCCTTTGAATCCATTGTATATTTCACCTGAGGCTTTCCCCCCACCACAACCATATATTTATTTATATGTATATTGCCTAAGAGGACTTCCTTGCATGACTGATACTTACTGTTTATCATTTTATATTTAAGAGTAAGACATTAAAATTTGACTGGAAGTCCTATGTGAGTGTGTGGAGAGGAGAGAGGCCTATCAATTACTGAAGATCATTAGGGCATGATTAGGCACAGAATCCAGGAATGGAGTTGGGGAAGGTATTTAGTCAACGATTTGGCTTACATATTACCCTGAGAATAAAACTGAAGAGAGAAGGCTGGGCCTAAACTTTTAATATGCAAATCATTAGTTAATTATTCTGTTTTCTATAGGAAAATACCTCTCTATGGCCCTCAATGGGTCCTGGTATCTCTCAGTACTGAGCTTTTGTGTTTTAATTTCTCCAGAGCAAACTTCCCAACTTCTGTTTGGATGTGACCAAGAGTTACTGTATTTCCCCATATATAAGACACACCCTTTTTCAAAAAATTTGGGGTCTAAAAACTGGGTGCATCTTATACACTTGTTGTAGCTAATGTTTGAGAGTTTTGACAGTGATGAGAAGTATGAATTTCATGATGAATAAGACTTGAGTTCAATAACTTTATGCAGTACATTATTTTTTTCCAAATTTCGGGCCCCAAAATTAAGATTCCCTGTCTTATATATGGGGAAATACGGTAAGTAGTGAGAAGGCATCTTGGCATCTAACTTAAAGCTTTTATCCAGTGCACCAGTTATGAGACCACTCTGATCCCCTCCTTCAGGGGTACCTATTATCTCAAATACATGAGACTTGATTCACAACGTTGGCAGATATTAAGTGGTTTTGTATTGTCCTACTCTTCCATAGGCTTCTGTTACCTTCAGTTTGCTATGCCTATTCCAACTTGTCTATCTACATTTTTTTCCTTGAAAGCTTTAATGAAATTAATCTACATACCATAAAATACGCTTCTTTTAATTATACAAATTGATGAAATCTAGCGTAACTGCTGAGTTGCATAACCTCTACCACAATCTAGTTTTAGAATATTTCCATCACCTCTAAAAGTAATGTTGTACCCATTTTTAGTCTCTCCCCTATTGGTTGACATTTACCACACCAATATTTTTAAATAGTGAGTTTATTAGAATACCTCCATTCAATAATACAGCTATTGGTGATGGAACGATAGTAACCAATTTGTAATGGATATTTTAATTGATTATAGGTTTTCCCACCACTCACTAATGATTAATGCTACTTTGTTGGGCATTTTAATTTGTTCATTAGAAAATATACACAAAATGTCAACAATTGCTATTGTGTATTATTTTTAGTTATTCAAAATGCTTTTAATCACTAGATTTTCTACAAAGAATACAACATATATTAAGGTTTAATAATAAAATGAAACTTTTTAAATGGTATATATTAATAAATGTAGTGCATACCACTATAAGTAACATTTTATTATGTGACTTCTGGTGGTCAATTTTCTGTGCCAGATTTTTTTTTTCTTCCCCATTTGGATATATATCCTAAACCATTCCATTGTCAGGTATAATTATCTGTATGGCAGAACATATAAGGTAACCAGTACATAGAGTAAGTTTCTGTGTCTAGCAAGAAATTTCTTAAGAATCTGGGAAAAGGTATTAAGTGTGGCTGCAGCCATGCCAGTGGGAATGTGAACTCCATGAGAGATGAAGCTAAGTCCCATTTATTTTCATAATGACTTCAGTACCTCACGTAATGCCCTGTTACATACTACACGTCTGTAACACAAGTAGAATACTTAGAAGAAGGAATGACCAGCATTATTTTCAGAGCAAAAGAATAAATAAAATCAGCATATAATATGACATTCCTTTCTAGTATTACATTTTTCTGCATGTAAGTTTGCAACCATCTTCCAAAGGATGTCCAGAGGAAGGCCTGAACTTCTAAAATATAGAGAGTGCTTTGGGGCTATTAAGAATTAAATTTCAATGAAGTGAACTGAAGGGAAACTTACAAAGTTTCCACTTCATATCCTGCTTAACTTCAGTTATTTTTCCCAGATGGTATAGCAACTGCCTTGAAAAACTTCCAAATATTTTCTCCTGAGACTTAGAAGTTATTGCACTTAAAGTACAAAGAAAACTGACTGAAATACCACTGTAAAAGGAAACAGAACAAAAAAATAAGTACTCAAAAAAAGATATGGATCAAAATCTTGGAGGATTTATTAGAATTTCTTTGCTTATTTATTTATTTGTTTGTTTTTATTTATTTATTTTCATTTTAGACTACTTTTTATTTAAATTGCGTATTTTTTAAAATTTAAAGCTTATTGGGGTGACAATTGTTAGTAAAGCTACATAGGTTTCAAGTGTACAATTCTGTAATACACCATCTACGTATCACATTGTGTGTTCACCACCTAGAGTCAGTTCTTCTTCCAACACCATATATTTGATCCATTTTCCCCTTATCTACCACCCACTTCCCCCTTACCCTCTGGTAACCACTAAAGTATTGTCTGTGTCTATGAGGGTTTTTTCTTCACTTGTTTGTCTTGTTCCTTTGTTGTTTTCAGTTTTATATCCCACGTATCAGTGAAATCATATGGTTCTCGACTTTTTCTGTCTGACTTATTTTGCTTAACATAATAATCTCAAGATCCATCCATGTTGTCACAAATTGCATTATTTCATCGTTTCTTATGGCAGAATAGTATTCTATTGTGTCTATATACCACATCTTCTTTATCCAATCATCTATTGAGAGACACTTTGGTTATTTCCATGTTTTAGCCCCCGTAAATAAAGCTGCAATGAACATCGAAGCACATGTGTCTTTACNAGAGAGAGACAGAGAGAGAGAGAAACAGTATCTTAATTATTTAAGTATCATCCAAACTCAGAACTGTGTTAAGCATACCATAAGAACTTAATAAATGTTTCATCTATGCAAGACTAAATGTTATTTTGCTTAATTTTTTCTTATTAAACACATAATATATGCTTATTGTGGGTGATTTCAAAATACAAGTTATCAAGAAGAAAAAAAGAAACATCACTCTACCATCAGAGATAACTGGTAATACTGTGTATGTGTGTGTACACAAGCACACACACACATGCTTGTGTATTTTAATTTCATTTAGTTTTAAAAACACAGAACCAGTATTGTACATATGTTATAACCTTGTTTAAAGTCATTTAACCTCATCAACGTTATCCATATCATGGGGCTACTATAGAGAGCAAATGAGAAAAATACATTTATAGCACTTAATATAGTGCCTAGCACATAAAAAGAAATCAACAAATGTTAACAACTACTATTGAAATCATACTGTTTTATATTCACTTGACAATATGTAATAAACATTATTCAGCCATTAAATATTATTCTACAATGTTGTTTTAATAGCTTCAGCATATTCCATTATATATAATAGATTTTCACCAATCCTATCTCATTGAGCATTTAGATTGTCCTTTTTGCTATTAAGTCCAGGCTTCAGAGAACTTTTTTGTAGATACATATTTGCATAAATATATGCTTATTTGCTTAAGATACATTTTTAGATTTTCTATTTAAATATAATGTGTATATACTGGTTTAAAAGGTAAATTGTATTATAAGGTTTATAATACTACTAAATGTTATTATTAGTAATAATGTTATTTTTATTAAGATAACAAACTTATATCCTATTTTCCCCATTCTCAGTTCTTAAATCCATAGACAATTATGTTCATACACTTTAGTAACATATTCTAAATAATTTTTTTTACTAGGAATTAACTGACTTTCTAGAAGGGAAGCTAAGAAACCTCTCTTCACCACCTTCCTTATCACATATTTGATAAACTTGTATTTAGTGTTTAAAATGTAACTTTTATTCAAAGTAGAACCATGTCGTATGTGAAGATATATTTCCTATTTAAAATATATTTTAATACTTTTTGGAATTTATGTGTACCTAATTGCATCATTTTTGCCTTCCATGGATCACTTGCCCATCAATTACTTCCCCAACTCTCCAACAAAATTGAAAATTTCCTCTTATGCTTCAGATATGATCTTATTTCCTACTCAAAAACGTATTTTCTGGAGCCTTTCTCCTTGTTATTATAGTTCCCTGGTAATTTTATTTTGCAATTTCTCTCTCTCTCTCTCTCTCTCTCTCTCTCTCTCTCTC
>NW_017732825.1:35051-54600 GCF_001890085.2 Hipposideros armiger | reverse complement strand
TTATTTCCATGTTTTAGCCCCCGTAAATAAAGCTGCAATGAACATCGAAGCACATGTGTCTTTACGGGTGTTTTCAGATTTTTGGGGGTATATACCCAGGAGGGAGATTGCTGGGTCATATGGTAATTCTATTCTTAATTTTTTGAAGAACCTCCACACTGCCTTCCATAGTGGCTGCACCAATCTGCTGCACCAATCATACACCACTGTCAGTGTATGTGGGTTCCTTTTTCTCCCCAGCCTCACCTACAAGACAACAAGTGTTGGAGAGGCTGTGGAGAAAAAGTTATTTATTTAATGTAAAAAGAATGTTATTTAACTTGCATCACCTGCAAGCTTGCTATTTGAACCATGACAGCCCATGTGTTTATCCCCAAATATTTATGAATTTACTATTATGCATCATAAACAGTTGTTCTGGGGTTAAAATAATCTCGTAGATCTTACATTCTAATAAGCAAGCAGAGAAAAACAAAATAGTTTCCGGTATTGATAAGTTACATGAAAAACCTTCAATATGATAATGTAGTAGAGACCTGGATAGCCAATGTAGATTTGAATACTGAGGATAAGCCTAGTAATAAAACTCTTCATGATCAGAACATGCAAAGGAGATCAGGTAGTGTGAGGGCTGTGTGTTTATTGGGAGGACAGCATATAAATGAGCAGAGATTTTAGAGTATAAACAAAAAAAGAAAAGAGCACAGAATGGGATGGAATAGGGCAGTCATTAGAGAGAATCAGTGAAAATAAGTGGTCAAAGAGAATCTGTGGAGAAAAGAGAGGTTGAAGTTCAGAGCATAAGTGGCAGTAAATTGTAACCAGGGTGAAATAAATCTGTAAAATGACCATCAGTCAGCATGCGCAGTGGATACCAACAGGAAATGCAGTGTATATTACTTGTGAGCTCTGTGACCATGAGCAAGTTGTTTATCTAAGACTGAGTTTGCTCATCTGTGAAATGGGAATAATAGCATCCATGTCACAGGGTTGTTGTGATAATGCAAATAAAGAAAAAGATAATGCACTTTAACAATTTGCCTGGCTGGTAGTAAAAGTACAATAAATGTTTCCATGAGATAGATAAAAGATATGTAAGAGAAAGTGCACGTCTCTCTGCTCCTGTATCTAGCTAAACAATCACATGGAATTGAGGGCTGTGTAACTTAATTCTCCTTTGAAATGGACTGATATTGATTTGTTTATTTATTTTTGCGTTCATTGCTTTTGTTTTTACTGTGTTAAATCCAATTACTTTTGTAATTCCTTGTTCTACAACTACTTTGAGGCAATTTTATGAGTGAGGCCCTATGTGGATTTATTCTAATTTGACAAGATTGTACTCAGAGGCTGTGAAAAGCTGCAAAATCCCAGGACCAGTTTTATCTTTCCTGTGGGCATTGGTCAACATGACAGTCCTTTTAGTTTTACAGTCACAGCTATTCCCCCCGACCTCCCTGGCTCCCAAGTCGCTCAGCTGTAGGAATACAATCCCTGTCTGTTTTGACCTGCGAATCCTTCATAATTTCTTGCTGTCTTTGTGCTCAGGAGAGAATGTAACACTGCTTCACCCTCCTGTTAGAAGTGGAGCCTCTGGAGAATGACACACTCCAGAGGAGAAATACAATAGCCAAGAAAACATTGATTTCTAGTGCATGGATCCTGAGTCTAATCAAATTTTGGTAATATCAGTCTGTGACCTTTTTTCTGATTAGTAAATTTTGCACAGCTTAACCCCCTGCTCCCTGATCACGTTATATGTGTCCTTGCTTCCTGCAGCATAATTACTGGAAAGTTTCAAATCCTTAATTGAATGTAACTGGATTTTGATCATGCTTTTTCTATATGAAAAAAAAAAGTATATTTGTCTATCCTACACATTTCAGAGAACTGTTATTTTGTTTCCTGTTTCCTTCTTACTGACATGGCTAGTACATTCAGGAAGATTCCAGAGAGTCATTATATTTTGCCCTTAAAATTTCCTAATATATCATTTAATAATGCTTTCTCTTCCCCTCCTCCCAAGGGAATTCACTGATGGCAATTTTATTTGCAAGGTGTTATTTTCTATTATTAAACAGAATAGAATAAAATTCCATCTGTTTGAATTTAGCTTCATTACTTTATATCCTTTAAAAATTAGTCTTAATTAAATCTGAGAACACTCTGTAGTTAAGCCAATGAATGTTTCCTTGTTCTATATGCATACTTACTTATTAAAACTGAAAAATTAACATAACATTTCATCACTGATATTTATGTTTTTTAATAAAAACAAATTAGAATTCTGCAGAAATAGTGTCCCATTTAACATTTTTCCTGTTCATTTAGAAAAATTCAAAGTTGTCACTAATTTGATTTGACATTTTGAAAAATAGCAACTCTCCTGACAGTGTATATTAAAATATTGCTGAGTTTTATATGCTTTTTATTTTTATGAATTTTCATAAGACTGTATTACAGTTTGAATTTAAAATAATAATTTCATGGTGGCAATAATGATAAGAAAGGAATAAAATTGGGGGAACATAAATTGTAAATAAAACTTCATAAGCAATAATGTCTATTTTGCATTTTACTTACATATTTAGGATGAATAGCTATAACCTAAAAGTAATTTTTCTCAAAAATATGCAAAGTTAAATTGTGGTAAAATTTTAATAAAAGCATAAATGTCTACTACAAAATGCTACATTTAGACTAAAATGTCTAATCACTTAAACAGATACAAAGGTAATCTTTGTGTATAAATCCAATTTCTTCATTTTATAAGATATACCCTAGACTTTCTGCATGAAATATTTTTGAAAAGACTATACTTAGAATTTTCATGTTCTCACTTGATGTCAAGCTTAGTCATTTTCCAAAATTAAAATCATATCAACAACACTTTTTAGATTTTCAGCACCACTTCAATATATATATATATATATATATATATATATATATATATAAAATAACAGAGGGGACAAAAACTAGGCTCTTTTTTGGTGAAAGAAGGTTATTGGACTTAAAAAATTGGCATGAAAATAAATATCAGACCTGATAAAATTATAATTAAAAAATCCCAGCTTTTTCTGCCACTGATGACAACATTTTTAATCAAAAGATATAGCAAGTCTCATTTTCTTTGTCCCTCTACAATTATCCTCCTTTGTAAATATACAGCCTCCATACTTCTTGATATTCTGTACAGCCAATCCATCATAGCAATTGCAAAGCATCTTGTGAATTTATAATGGTGTAACTTAAGTGCAAAGAAAAAGGAATATTTATTATTTCATCTGCCAGGATATTTTAATTATAATTTCTTATGCTTAACCATAGTCATGCAGATGAGAGCATTAATATATGCTAACAAAAGATTTGACTTAATAAAACTTAGTTGCTTCACAAATATCTAAAATTTGCCAAATTTCTAAAATTACAGGAAAATTTTCTTTTTTTTTTTAAAAAAAGATTTTATTGGGGAATTGGGAGAGGGAACAGCGTTGGGGAATCAGAGAAGGGGAACAGAGAAGTTGCTGTCCTTTTGTTCTTTAGTCTAGTTGTGGAGGACTTTGCTTCACTGGCCCATGTTGGTATTGTGATCATTGCGCTCTTCCCGGGTGAGGCAATCACTCCCCCGCCATTGGACGGACACTCACGCCGGCTGCCGGACACTCTTGGTAGATTATGGAAGCCCAGTGCAGCCCCACTGCAGCCTACGCGGTCGCAGGAGGCTTACAGCAGCCCAGCTCCAGGTTGAGCTGTTGTTTACCATCTTAGCTGTAGAGAGCGCAGCGTCACTGGCCCTCATGTGGGATCCGAACCGGGGCCCTGCTGTTCAGAGCTGGCATCCCAAGCCAACTCTTAACCAGCGTGCCACTCGGCAAGCCTGGGAATTTTCTTAAATGGGGCATGAAAACCTACTGACACCAACATGCCATGATTTTTTTCCTTCTTGTGGAGAGTGGATGGAGTCAATAGAGTGGGATTATTCTTTGACAAGCTCTGCAAGGGCCTATGTTATCTTTGCAAGATATCCTTTTACTACCAGTGTGTAATATGTATTATAGAGTGGCTATGGTGATTTTGTAAAAGTTTTCTGTTGGTATAATTACCTTGTGCCTAAAGAGTCTATGCAATAAGTTCCTCTTTGAGAATTATTACTAATCTATTATTAATTGACTAATTTACTGGATTAATTTACTAAATTAAAAAGGATCTTGTTTCCAGTGTTCCAAATGTGGTAAAGGCAAGTTGTGATTGGACATCAAAGGGCCCTAGCATAGCACAGTGAGCCTGTATCTACTGAGATACTGAGACTGTATCTACAGAAGTTGTGCTGTGTGGTATGGGAGACACCTTCTGCCATTTTGCCCTTTGCCAAGTGTGTTCATTTTATAGCCTCTTAGGGATCAAATTGCCAAAATATTTGAAAACTCCCTACTTTAAGGAGAATGATGAGCAACAGTGTGGGAAAAATCAGCATTGGGAAATGAAATAAATATTAATAAAATTCATATTGTGATGTGTTTTATTATTAACAGAGGATAAAATATGGTTTTGCCTGGGGACCATAGGGGACGCTGCATTTTTTGGCAGCTAATAGACTACGGGACTAAGAGACAAGGGGGGGGGAAATCTTTTTTTTTTCCACTGATGAAGATTAGTAAAGCCAAGGTTTCCTCAAGCCAGCAGTGAGACATTTGTCACAATTAGATGTGATTCTGCTATTGCATATGACAGAACAGTAGGAAAAATGGAGGCGGGGGGGGGGAATGTAAGACGAGTAAAAGCAAAACAAACAATGCTCAGGTATGTAACAACCTGCCAGTTCAACTCGGTAGGAGCTAGTTCCAGTCATGGCTCATATCTTTTCTCACCAAGTGTCTCTGGCTCTGTGTATTGTAATTTGTATAGTGCTTTGGGATTTATACATTGTTCTGATGTACATTATCTCAAATACAGACCCTCACAAAATCAATTTTATGATAACCCAGTATTAATTAGATCCTCATTTCTTCAAAATTGCAAATCTTGCCACCTACTCAGGTGCTCTCAAAAGAGTATGGATATATGCTAAATCAATGTCAGGGTTTGCATTCTGAGCCTGAAACATAGAACTCAACTTTGTCTACAGACCACTTCTTGTTATATATGGTAGAAGGAAGTAACAAAACTGACAGATCGATCCACAGTTTTTCATAGCAGTGAAGTAGTAAAAGCATAGATCCAATAGACAGATATTAAGTTTTCTCATCGATCTCTACATGTATAATATATCCATCTAACTGGAGGTTGGCAGTACTCTGTAATGTAGGGCATTTTGTTAATCAAAAGGTTTTTTGTGTTTAGTTTTTATCAAAATTAAAAATTTCTATTCTAAAATGTATACTAAAGACAATGTCTCTATAGAGATGAAAGAATGGAGGAAGATATTTAACATTTTAAAACATTTTCTGGTGATGAAAATGCTGCAATTGTGCACTTAAAATGTGGCTATTGCAACTGATGAACTAAACTTTTAAATTTATTTCATTTTAAATAATTTAAATACACTTAAAGAGCCATCCATGGCTAGGAGCTACACATTGGATAGTGCAGATCTATTGTAGAATATAAAAGGAGTTCATGAAAATTAACAAGAATTAAAATAAAAATCTGAATATAAAAATGGAGAAATGATATGAATAATTTACAAAAGAATAAAACCCAAAGTTATTCACATATATGAAGGGTCTCAAATTCATGAGTAATCACTGAAATGCCAATTCAAATAAAAATGAGATTTTAGAAAAACTATAAAATTGGATAATTTTAAGGGTAATTGGAGACAGAGAAAACTCCACGTACTATTGATGAAAATGTATATTTGCATCCTTTCTGAAGAGTGATTTTTCTTCTACCCTTCTAAGTTCTTCTGGCTGGACTAATAACCAAATTAACATGAAGTAGATTAATAGGAGGAAATAACCAAATTTAATGCATATGTACATAAGGAAGTTCCATAAGAATATGGAACTTGAGGACAGATTGGGCAGTTAAAGCTCATATTCCATCTTGAGTTAAGAAGAAAGGGAGTGGAGGAATTATGGCTTGGAACTTGAAAAGGCAAGAAAGCAATTCACACGGAGATAGAAAAGCAAATGTTTGCTAAACAAGGGTTTGCTGGACCATATTTAACAATAGGACTCAGAAAGGACTTTGAACAAATGGGTCTTGCTAGGTTCCTCCATATCTCTCACACACTAGTTCCTATTAAACTATAGTTATGTATGATGATAGCCTCCTTCCTGAAGCAGGTGCTCTATCTAAATTCTTTTAGGCAGTTAGGGGGAAGGTCAAAGATTCTTTCTGTCTTTTATTTCTTGAAAGTAACGAGCTTAAAATAATGAATATCCCTAAAGGCATATTTGGGGTGGCAAACTCTGCTCCCCCCAAAGGCAATCTGAGGATCCTTTTTGGGTCTATGGATAGGTCCCATGTAGTGGATACATACATAACCTGTGATGATGCAATTGTTGAACATAACAGATTAGCTGTTCACATGGCCTCTAACATGGGTGCATCTTAATAATAGTCCTTCAAAATATATCTAAAATCTGACCTCCCACTGGGACCAAGCTAGTATCATTACTGTGATAAGCTTTTTGCTTCATTCTACCCTTGCCCCCAAGAATCTATTCTCACTATACAAGTCAGAGTGATCCTTTTAAAGCTGACAATGTTGAACTTCACCTGAGTCTTGTGATCCTGGAAAACAGTGAGTGATTAACAAGTCCACCCACCCTTTTGTGTTCTAGGTAATGGCTTACTGCAAAGAACCACCTTTCCCTCCTTAAAGTACCCTCCTGAGAATTGCCTGCCCTCAGGAGAAACATCCCCGCATTGCCCCACTCCTCCACATCTGGCTCTTCATAGGCCGGTTCATCTCTCCGTATAAAATCCTTTTCTGCCTAACCTTTGAGTTCCCCTCCTCTTATTACATGAATCCTTTCATATAGTCTGTCCTATCTAAATCCAGATTTGTTTTAATTTGACAAAAATGCATCAGATCACATCACTCATCTCCTCAAAATTCTCCCTTGCCTCACATTCATTCAGAGTGGAACCAAAGACATTAAAATGGTCAAATGATAAACATTTAGAAGCAGGTTCTAAAAACCTCAGATCACACAACTGGACAAAGTGTAGCGCTATTTTTCCATTTGAGATTCTACATCAAGTTTGTGAATTTCTATTATCACTATTTTGCATACAGTTTCTGGAGCTTTTGAAATGCCTCTTTTGATCTGTCCCTTAGAGTAGAGTTAAACATTAGAGATTGACAAGGGCCTGGGCTGAGTCAGTTGTGTGCAGACTGATGCATGGATATAACAAACTCTGACTCTGGAGCCTGCCGTGTAGGCTCTGGGCTCCGGTAACATAAGCCCTTTATGTAAACATAATTCACAGCCGTGGGAGGGAGCATGCCACTTCCGTGCACTCTCCTTCCACGCAAACCTCTATATAATGGTTACTATTGCTGAATAAAGTGAGCGGGCTAGTTAGCTGGTTCCTCCTCATGTCATTTCTGCATGCATTCTTTTCCCTGGGCATCTTAACACCAAAAGCCCCCCAGCAGCTCCCCCCCACCCACCCCCCTGCACGACGCTTGGCGTAGTTGGCAGGATGGCAAGGTGAGTGCCCATTCTGACACTTGGCATAGTCCACAGGACCATGGCGAGGTGAGAATGCTCCTTCTGCCCCGGTAGAGGAACCACCCCAGGTAGACAGGATGTGGCCCCAGACATCCCCCTGGTATCTGGTCGCAGCGTACCTGCTGGCGTGGACTCTGCTGGAAGACTGGGATACTGTGCGCCCCCAACCGGAAGACGTCTGGAAGTACTGGAGGCGTTGGAGCTGAACGTCCTGCCAACACTGGGATGTTCCTGGCTGTCTTGCGACATGCTAGTCATGACATTCAGGAGTACACAAACTGGGTGCAGCACTTACAGCGCCGGGAGGAGGACTTGGAGCAACGCCTGGTGGCGGCTGAACGCATGCTCCAAGCGTCCCCCGAGTTGGAAGGCCCTCTCAGGCTAGCAGCCCATTGGAGCTGGTGCGGCGCACCCGACTGGTGGTGTGACAAAGAGTGAAAGTCGAGGAGCTGCTGGCAGTTCAGGTACAAGAAAAAGGCTTTGGTTGGGGTTTACGGAGGACCCTGGGACCTGGAAGGTGCCCTTGGGTTTCTAGCCTCAGCCCTGGAAAGGAGCTGAGCAGTGATACTCACTAATTGGGAACAATTAGTGGCCATTTACACAGCCCTTAATGGCCTGTGAGGCCCTTACAGGTCCTGCACCTGTAACTGTGCAGTTCACATACCCAGTCAAGGGTTGGCTGCAGCCATGGCTCAGGGCACCCCAGAAGGGGTCGTCCAAACTCCTGCACTGGCCAAGTGGGGAGCATATCTAGAGGGCACCCCGGAAGGGATGGCCCAAACTCCCAAACTGGCCAAATGGGGAACATATGTGGAACCATAGGCCACATTTAACTCCAGTCTGCTGTCCCTTCAGCTCCACGAGCTGTTGGGCCCAGTAGCCTTCCGGGCAGACAAGGAAGAAGCACTTCTTAAATACCCTGTAGAGGCAACCAGCCCATACAGGGAAGGAAAGCTACCTGTCCCTGGCAGGACATAATACATGGATGGCTCCTGTGGGGCCAGCCCCCCGCATGGAATGCAGTGGGGTTAGAGCCAGAGTTGAAAGAGTTCTGGTATAAAACTGGTCCAGGCCAGAGTAGCCAATGGGCCGAGCTTAGGGCTGTTGGGTTAGTGCTCATGCACGAAACGGGAGGCCTGGTAGTTTTACCCCTTAGCCATCTTATTGCCAGGGGGTGGAGTCTTAGACGTAGAGCCACAGGTGGAACTCCCTTGGCTCTTCATGGCAATCGGCAGGCCTTATCTTGGCAGGTATTGTCGGCAGCCCCGTGGTCCTCTGTTACTCTATGTATTACTGTTATAGCCTTTGTGCACAGAGACACGCTGTTCGGGTCAAGTCCCAAACCGCCACCCTAGAGGGGGTGGACTGACAGGGCCAAGGCTGAGTCAGTTGTGTGCAGGCTGGCATACAGACCCTGGCCCCAGATATAACAAATCTTGACTCCGGAGCCTGCTGCATAGGCTCCGGGCTCCGGTAACATAAACGCTTTATGTAAACATAATTCACAGCCATAGGAGGAAGCATGCCACTTCCATGCACTCTCCTCCCCCCACCCAACCTCTGTATAATGGTTGCTATTGCTGAATAAAGCGAGCAGGCTAGCTAGCTTGTTTCTCCTCATGTTGGCTCTGCGTACTTTCTTTTCCCTGGGCATCTCATCGCCAAAAGCCACCCAGCAGTCCCCCAGCGATGACAGAGATTTAGTCAAGTAAGTTCCTTTTTTCTTGATTTATATTTTCTCCCTTCTGTGAAGACAACCTGATCATTTTGATGAACTTCTCAAATGTTAACACATTCCTTTAAAATCTGACTTAAAGATTTCTAACTTATGATATTTGTTTCTGATGCTTTAACTTGTTTAACTTGTTTCTGAAAATTTGTAGGTTGGTATTTTTTATTATGTTGCAGTAAGTACTAATGATAAGAATTGTTACTGTGGAGCAAAAAGAATGTCTTATTTGTTAATGACAAAAATAAGAATCTATTTTTTCACATAATTTGCCTCAAACTCACCAAAAAGAATAAAAATAGGAAGTGTTAATTAAGACCACCTGGACTTCAGATTCTTGTTAGTTATTTTCAGAGGTACCATTAATATCAATCTATGCAGAGAAATGGTATGTTACTTTATCTCTTATCTATCAGGGAAATAAAGAGAGAAACAATTTTTTTAGATTAAGACCCAAATTTCTTGCAATTTAAGCTTCACAAATTGGGGGAGAAAATCGATGATAATGCTTGTGATCAAGTCATCTAGTTTTTACACATAGGCTAAATATTCAATGTACAGCTCTTCTACTCACACAATTTTTATTACATAATTAAATTCACAAAAACTTTTGAGAAGAACCAAAGCTACAGTGGTAGACATTAAGAATGGTGAATTGACTGTTTTGTTTTAGTCTAACACTGGGCATAAAAATGCTACTCAATGTTATATCTTGATGCAGATGATCTACTTTCTGACTACTGAATTCATTTTCGAAAAATAATGACATAGCATGTGCTGTGAAAGAAACCAATGATTTTATATACATTTAATTGTTTCTATACCTTCATATGGAGAAAAATTGACCAAATAGTACTGTTGAAATTGCAAATGGATTTTTATGTCACCTAATAGGTTTTACTAGTCAAAGCAAGTATTGCTTAAGAGGCAATTTAGTTAGCCGTATTCACTGTAGTAGGCTGAATGGTAATCCTTAAGAAGATATGTCTATATTCTCATCTCCAGATCCTGTGAATGTGAACTATGTTGAAAAGGGTCTTTGTAGCTGTAATTAATGAAATTATCCTGTACCATTCAAGTGGGCCTTAAATTAAATCCAATGACAAGTGTTTTAATAAGAGGTAGAAGAGAAGACATAGAGGAGAAGCCATGTGAATATGTAGGCAGATTAGAGTTATACAGCCACAGGCCAAGAAATGTCTAGAAGCTGGATGGGCAAGAAATAATTCTCCCATAGAGCCCTCTGAGGAAGCATGGACCTCCTGACAAATACCTTGATTTTGAACTTTCAGCCTCTAGAGCTATGAGAGAAAGAATTTCTGTTGTTGTAAGCTACCTGGTTGTAGTAATCTGCACAGCAACCTTAGGTAACTAATATAGGCACTATATTAAAAGACTATTGGTGGAGCGGGGGGGATGGCTGAGTGGCTCAGTTGGTTAAGAGCTTGCTCAAGAGTATGAGCTCTGAGCAACAGGGCCGCCGGTTCGATTCCCACATGGGCCAGTGAGCTGCGCCCAAGCTGAGCTGCTGCTGAGCTGCCAACAGGTGGCAGGATGGCTTAGCTGGTGACAACACATGCTCCTACCAAGATTACCGGTTTGATGGTGGGCTACGCCCACCCGCAACTAAGACTGAACTCGGCACCTTGAGTTGAGCTGCCACCCAGATGGCTAAGTGGGTAGAATGTGTGCTCTTAACAACAAGGCTGCTGGTTCGACTCCTCTATGGGACGGTGGCTACGCCCACCCACAACTAATTGAGCACAGCACCTTGAGCTGAATGGATGACTGAACTTGGAGCTGAACTTGCTGCACCTTCCAAATTAAGATTGAAGGACTACAACTTGGGTGTTCCCCTTCCCCAGTTCTCCAATTAAAAAAAAAAATCTTAAAAAAAAGTCTATTTTGTAGAAGCATATTGCCTTACAATATTACTTCACTCACTTGCTTCTCATAATAGTCCATGCAACTAAAGGGGGTAGGCATTTTGCAAGCTGATCTGACCTCTCATTCTAAGCATGAAAAAGAAAAAAATGGATAATGAAAATATAGGGAACAGGGCATACAAATGAAGACAGCAGATAAAACTGGATAACAAATATTCTTCCCTTGATAACAAATTAAATATATAGAGGAAAGCATCAGAAAGCATAATACAGGCATAATCTAATGCCTAAACCTAAATAAATGGGGGCCAACTTTTTTTTTTTAGGAAGATTATGGCATAACTCACAGCTCCAACTCACCCAAAGACAGTACAAGTTATTAAGTAACATCTGAAATCCTCTCACTGATTCTCTTAACCTAGAGAGAATCATACAGTGGGAATCTTTATGTTCTTCATTTAGGAATGAAGAACAGTAGAGATTCCTTCTGGGAAAAAAAAATGAAATGTGAGAAACAAACAACTTTACTTGTCTTAGTAGAAAAACAGTACAATTTCCAGGATTGAAGGCCACCTTGAAGGAATTTCCTTAAACCTTAAGGATCTCCCATAATAGCATACAATATATGCAAAAGAAGTAAGCTTGAGCCCACTGCATTTGACAGACAATGAAAGAGGCCCCTGTCATCCAACCAAGTCTTGTTCAGGCTGCTGATACTTCCCTCTCACAATTTCAGGCTAAGGTACCCAGAGGGAAACAAAACAACTCATAAATGTAAAAAATAGTCAATAGTCACTGGAATTGTGATTTTTGAACCAGTCTACGTGTCCGTAACAATGCTCAAAAAAATTTAGAATGGAATTATAGGCACAGATAGTGTCAGATCTGATTTTCAAATTCCTCAAGCATTCATTCATAAAATTGTTCTGCCTTAGAATAGCCCATAGTCAAAACATCAGGCTGGTTTTTCTTTTCTGCCCCTCTTTTCCTCTTTCACTCCATCTCACCAACAAAAAATTATGACAAATCTTATCATGGTACATTATCTTGGGACAGAAAATAACCTAGGATGCCAAAGTGTTGAACTGCAACTATGGATGCCAGTGAGGAACTCCATCAACTAAAAATCTATAAACTCAATCTCTAGCCCAAGATTTTGGAGAAAATTTATAGAAAATGCATAAGATAAGAATATAAAAAACATTTTATTGGGTTAAAGTAGGTGGCTTTAATTGAAAGAATTGCAGATAAAATTTTAAATTATTTGAAAATTATTTAATGAGCTTCATTAAACTCTTTTAAATCCACTTTTCTAAAACTGAGAAAGAGACTGAATCTAAGGACTGGATAATATATGTTTTTGCAAGCCAAGTGATCTTCAATTTTTTGCTTTCCAAAAATTGAGAGTAGGAGACGTCTGGTTCCACCAAGATGAAGAAGCTCATCCCATCCTGGACCTCCCACTTAAAGGTTTTAAAAAATCTGGAAATAATACATCAAGCACGCATAGGAAGACTCTGGACGGTGGAAAGAAAATGGGCTGCCCAAAGTCTTTGGACCTGAGGACTGACACTGGGGAGTTCCCTGGTTTCTTCATCGTCTCCCATATATGTTAGACAAGTCACTGCAGAAGCCTCCAGCCTAGAGCCACCAACAGGCACATACCAAAAACACTCCAAGGAAAGCCTGTTTGACTTAGCCAGAGGAACAGGAAAAGGGTGGCCTTACAATAGGAAGTGTTTTTTGTAATTAAATTTACCTAATTAAAAAAAAAACAACTTATCACCACAATTATGATTTCAGCAGGGCAATGTAGGGAGTTGACTTTCTACCCCCACCTCACATTCCTTACCCTATGCCTCCCTACCATTAGGAGAGGCTGAGTAAGAAGTTGATCTTTCATCCTCTACCTGGCAGAAGTGCTCAGAGTTTCATCTCAGGGTAGTGTCAGTGTGATCCATCAGCAGGAGAAACAAAACTTGATAAGGTAATGTAAGATGGGCAGCTGGTCACCAATATGCTTTACCATTTCCCCAGTGTCAGCAGGGTCCCATGGGGCTCTGAGGCTCCAACACCACCAGGTATTGATGAGGCTGAATCAAGTGCTGAAAGTTAGGACTAAGGGACACTCCACATTCTGCCGCCCCTGATGTCAGTGAGGGCTACTGGAGAGCTGGACCTCCACCTCCCCCTCCACCTGGTATCTGCCAGGCAGAGAGGGTGGTAGGAGGTGGGACTGCTTGGCGGTGTGCTTCCACCACTTCCCTCACCAGGTGTCAGCAGAGCCCAGAGGAGAGCTAAACTCCCTCCCTCCTCACTCTGCAGCAACAGAGCAGTAAGAGTTCCTCCTTTGCTTACCTTTGCTGGTTACATCGGGGCTCAGCAAGGACATGATCTTGTAGCCCATCCTCAGTCTCCACCCCAGGAAGCCGTGAGATAGTGCAAGCCCGTTACCTACCTTCTGTGCGAAAGAGAGAGGAACTGAATTTCCAAGACACCCATCTGCAAAAAGACAACATGAGTCAGGAAGCCGAACACGTACACCCAGCCAGCTCTCATGCTGCACATCAAAGGGGAACCATGGGCTAAAAAAAGAATATTGAATAGAGCCCGGTATCATGATGAAAACAGGGTAACCGAGTCCAGGGCTCGTGCTGCCTGCACCGCTCAGCCAGTAGACAGACACAGGAGTTGGGCTGTAGGATAAGCGTTTATTGTCAGAGCACCAGTGATCCGATAAGGCAGCAGGTCAACACCTCCAAAACTGCCTTAACATTCTCAGACTGGCTTGGGGTATTTAAGGGACAATCTGGGCATTCTTCTAGAGACTAAGTAATGTTCCGGGAGTCTATTTTTCTTTATGGTGCCTCCCCCTGGCAATGTGACTCTCCAGGGGTGTCAGCAATCCAGGAACAGTGATGGGAGTAGCCTGGAAAGGCTGCTGGACCATAGAGATTGTGATTAACAAGTATAGGGTCATCAATCATGAGTTACAGGGTAATCTTCTAAGGCAAGGAACTGGAACAGGGGCATTCTGAGCTCATGCCACAGGGGGATGATCTATTGTTAAGCTGTAGGTCAGGGAAAGGTAAGGCCAGGGTCAAAGTGAGGCCTGTACTACGGGGGTCCCAACCGGTCCTGTTTCAATAATATGATGTTCAAGATGTGCAGGACGCAATGGAAAAAATTACTCTTCATACCAGGAACCAAGACAATCACAACGTAAATGAGAAAAGACAAGCAATGGAGGCCAACTTGGGGATGAATCAGAGATTGGAATTATCTGACAAGGATTTCAAAGCAGCCATCATAAAAAAGGCTTCAACAAGCAATTACGAATTCTCTGGAAACAAAATAGTGGAAGAAAAATCTAATCTAACTGTCAGCTGATAAATCATTAAAAGTAATCTTTCATAATAGATCATTATATGATTTTCTGGCACATAGATCATTATATGATTTTTGGATGGAGTTCAAATAATTAAGCAAAACTACTATATTAAAATTTCTTCCATTTCCAACTATTTGTTTATGTGAACGAATTTTCTTAGAGCTTACACACTTAAAGGGAAAAGGCAGGAATAGAATTGATGCTAAACCATTTCTCACTTATACATTAAAAGCTATTCATTCTCAAATAATTAATTATGAAATAAACAAAACCTTTTACAACTTAGAAGTTTCAATTCTATAAATATGTATTATGTTTAATAATCAAACTTCATCATATATTACACTGTTTTGATCAGCTGTATACTAAGAGATACTGTAATGAAAATTGAATCCTTAATAACTTTTAGCACATAGGCAAAGAGCTCATTTCATTGCATAAACATATTGTTATAAAAAGCATAATAGAGTAAAAAATTAACTATTTCCAAGTATGAAATATAGTACTTTAAGATAGTGTTGTATGAAAGAATTGGAATGGATATACGTGTTTAAAGAGAAAATGGTGTAGATTTTCTGATGGTGAAGATAAGATCTCGTGTCTTAAATGGCTAATGTTGGGTATCAAATTGCTACATACTTAGATTACACTGGACACATTTAAAAGTTTACTGAAACAATTTAATTCAAAATTTGTAATATTTACTGAAAATTTAATTCAAGGTTTATAATGTTTTATAGATAACATTATTTGCAACTCTTTAAACAGCTTCTGGAAAACTATAGAAATCAAGTTCAAACAACATGAGAGAATGGATAACTTTTGAGATCTCTGCCAGATCTCATGGGAAAGTAGCCAGGATGTCATTCCTCCTTAGAGCTCAAGAGCTAAAACATAACTTAGGTCATGATGTTGTCTTTAGCCTGCCAGAGATCCAGACCTTGTGACCATTAGTCAGGTCTTGGGTACTGTCTTCTGCTGTCTCGGGGGTTGCTGAGTATCCAGAGGAGAGGCTATGTCTGTGAGGGGTATAGAGAGAAGGAGATGATTTCTAGAGCTAGGATTCCAAGCTAAATTTATTAAATGTCTTAAGGATCCTGGGTTTCATTACTGAGCTATAAATGATAACACAGCTTACTCTATAATTGACTTTATACTTTTAGTAAAGGCTTGAAGGAGTGGGATATGAAATACAAATATTGAGGTCTTCCAGAAAAAATGAGAAATTCACAGTTGCAAAATTATTTTGGTTTATTTGTCTGATTTTCTTAGATGTCTTTCTTTCCAAAATTCATCTAAAAACATTAGAAATAATAAGCATATCAGCAGCCAATACCTGTCTAAGAACTCATCACTTATTTAATCTCCAAACATGCTTTGTTTTCCACACATAGGTTTGATGAAATAAATAAAGAGTTAATTTTCTCTACCCATGTAGTGAGGATTGCGTATCCAAGATGTCTAAGTTTTGAGGCACTCAAGAAGACTGTGCACAGGTCATCGTTTGCAAAGATCTGGTCTCTCTGAGGGTAATATAAAAAGCTTTCTCAGAGGAGGGAATAGAAGCAAATGGTTAGCATAAAACAGGGAGTGTAAACTTTGAGAGGGAATTTGTCAGAGACTGAGAAGGACAAGGGCATAGTTTCCCAGGTGACAAAACCTGGAAACTCTCGGATGGTTTGCAGTGGATGTGACTGCAAAGACCTTAAGTGGAGTCTGCCTGTGTGCCTAGGATGGACAGACCATCAACTCCAGCAACCTTAGCACCCCCGCCCCCAGCCACTATCTTCAAAGTGCCACGTGGCTGAGCATATTTGTCCTTGAGTAATTTTAGAATTATTTTTGTGGGAGTAGCCAATCAATATTTCTTTTCAATGAGTTTTGGAATTTTGAAATCATCATTCTTTAGACGTTACTTCTTTTAATGTAATCTTATGTTTTTCTCTTATCTCTTTATTTTTTAATGTGTCTTCTAAACACATATACTAAAGAAAATTGTACTTTCTCGACCTCATGATGTGAGATAATTATTAATTTTTTGTCCTATTGATTCACATCTTCTATTTAGAACATTTTGTGTTGAGGAATTTTGATTTTTCCTTTTTTTCATGAGTTCTGAAATCATCAAAGTTACAGCTTAGTGTTTTAGATACATTGTTGAAAGAATGCCCTGGGAGTTAGTTACCAAGCTAATGCTAACTCAGCTCTTTAGTTTGTAAAGGCATGTAATTTTTTGTAAACTTTATAAAGACATGTCATTAGAGATGCTATATTATCTCCAGTCTTGAATTTGCTTGTTTAAAAAGTCTTGTCTAAAAACATCTTAATTTTTGCTTTCTCAAGAACACTTTTGGACTTCATTCAAATTCATACTGATAAATAGATTATCAGAGAAGGATAACTGCTATGAGAAACAATAACAGATATCTGCAATGACAGTTAAACAATAGATATATGATAGCAAAATAGCCTAGGAATTTGAAAAATTGGATTACATTTTCAAGTGCATCACTGTTAAAATTTGTCCAAAGTTTGTGTTGAGGATAAAATAAGACTAATATGAGGAAAATACAAATTCACAGAGCAGGTTATCTATAATACAGTTTTGCCTGCTAGATTCTCCACATTTTGTAACCTGTTTTACTTCTTTGGGTGTAAAACGTTTTTGCTTAGTATTATGATACTGTGTATGTTTTGTCCCAATTATATAGTAATGTTTCAGTCCATCATCCAGCTTTAGCTGCTGAAATCACACCAGTGTGAAGACTTGCCTTTGTTTCTCTTAGACTGTTTTTCATTTCTGTATTGAGTATCTTATGTATTGTAGACAATATGTCACTCCTTCCTTTAAGGCTGTTTTGCAATATATATAAGGACTGGAATTGTGTTTTTAAGAAAAGCATTCAAGTATGACAAGAACAGTATCCATGTTTTCACCACTCAAAGTGTTGTTTAGTAGCTGAAGCTTAAATAGTTAATGTCATTTAACAAAGTGACCAAAATGTGTTGTGCTTTCTACAAAAAGAGAGAGAGATAAGTACCCAAATCTCTATTTTTAAAAATGAGAAACCTGGACACAATGTTCTTAAATAACTGGCTAAAATCAGACATGATTAAGTACTCCAAATACCACCTCATCTTCTCACGCAATCTCGTGCCCTTTTACAGAATGATTCATTTGCCTCTTTACTTCAATATAATTATAAAAATACAATCACGAACATTTGCTTCAGCATAGAGATGACATAATACAAATGTTCTAGACTGACACCTGAATTTATTTTATTGTTTTCACACATAAGCTACTTTGGTTCAAGCATTAAAAAAACAAAAAAACAAAACAAAAACAAAACAACAACAACAAAAAACAACAGCCCAGTTCCTGTCTGCCAGGCATTTGAAAACAATTGCTGGAGAACACATTAAAATGTTATGAAAAGTGAAATTAGGGATACATGTGGTAGTCTGAGTAAATGGCCTGTTAAAGATGCAAACATTCTACTCCCTGGACCCTATGATTATGTTCATCTGCATTAGTCCCCCTCTTATCCACAGGAGATATGTTCCAAGAACCCCAGTGTATGCCTGACACCAGGGATAGTATGGAACCCAATATATACTATGCTTTTTCTATACATACATACCTATGATAAAGTTTAATTTATAAATTGGGCACAGTACTCTTAACAACTAATAATAAATAGAACAATTATAATGTACTATAATAGAAGCTATGTCAATGTGATTTCTCTCTGTCGCTCGCTCTCTCTCTCTCTCTCTCTCCCTCTCTCTCTCTCTCTCTTTCTCTCTCTCTCTCTCTCCCCCCTCTGATAACTGATCTGATAACTAAGATGGCTACTAGGTGACTAATGTGTGGTGAACATTTACAGCATGGATACGCTGGACAAAGGAATGATTCACTTCCTGGGTGGGATATTGCAGGATAGCGCAAGATTTTATCAGACTTCTCAAAATGATGCACAATTTAAAACTTATCAATTGTATATTTCTGGGATTTTCTATTTAATATTTTAGGACCATGGTTGACCATGGGTAACTGAAACCATGAAAAGTGAAGCTGTTGATAAGGGGGGACTCCCTACTGTATATGGCAAAAGGGACTTTGTTGATGAGAATAAATTAGAATTTTGAGAGAGAGAGAGATTACACTGGATTATCTAGGTGGGCCCAGTGATGTAATCACAGTGTCCTTACAGTACTATAGCAGATGAAGAGGCACTGTAACAATGCAAGCAGAAATTGGAGTGGTATGCTTTGATAATGGAAGAAGTCCAATGACAAGGACTTCTTGGTAGCCACTAGAAGCTGAAAGAAACAAGGAAACATTGTTTTATCAGAGCCCCAGAAGGAAATAGCCACAAAGAACCCTTGACTTTAGACTAGTTAAAATGATTGTAGACCTCTACTTCTATGACTGAAAGAGAATAAATTTGTGGCAATTTGTAACAAGAACAATACAAAACTCATATAATATGTTACAACAATTTTAAAAGCAAAATGCCATTTGCACCCGGTGAAAGAAGTTCTGTTCCAGAGAAGATGTTTTTGGGTCATGACACATTACAAACGCTATAGAAGTACTTTTGCTATATATTTTGTTATGTATTGTGTCCTCCATTCAACATTAAAATATGTGAGGGTTTTTGCTGTTGTTCTTGTTGCTAATTTTTGTAAATCTAATATTATATCTAGCATAAAGTCATTAGTCAATGCATTTTTCCTGATTTTTTATTGTAGTAAAATATACATTACATAAAATATACCACCCTATTTTTCTTTTTTTTACTAACAGTACCCCTCATTTTTTTTAAAGGAATTTTTTATTGGGGAATTGGGG
>NW_017732825.1:18474-34236 GCF_001890085.2 Hipposideros armiger | reverse complement strand
TATATATATATATATATTCTAGTAATCCATTAGGTTTCTTTAAATGGTATCTCTCACCTGTTTTGGAATCAGCTTTTATATCTCAAATATTTTCTTAGCCTTATAATACTTGTGTTAATGAATTTCTTCCTCCACAAATGATGACAGACAAGGTTGCATCTACTGTTCTTGCTTCTGCTGGATCTCACTAATGGTATTTTTGACTGAGTGCTGGTGTTGGTCACGGGCCTTAAAATTTGTAGGAATTCTTTGTGTCTAGGATAAAGGATCTTTATCCAGATAGGATGTGTTTTACTCTTTCATGCAACTGTGAACAAAATCAATTGAGAGCCACCTCAAACCCAGTGTGGCTTTAACTAACTATTGTAGCTTCCTCAGGCTATAACTATCTGCTAGAGGGCTGGTGGCTGAGCTGTGGCCACGATTTCTCAGGGACTTTGTTTTTACCTTTATAATTATATCTCTGGTCCATTTCATGCCAAAGAAAACAATGACACAAAGCAAAACAAACAAACAAAGAACAGAATCAATAGAAAGCTCTTTCTTGTAGACTGTTGCAGCTAAGATACCAGGTGGCAGGTGTACATGAGGTTCACAGTTATCCTGAGTGCCTACTCCTTTGGGACCCTAGCTTCACATGGTGAATATTTCTGTTAACCTTTCCTCCTTGTTAGCATTGAGCCCTTATTTCTTATCTTCTCACTTTGTTAAGCACACACACACTTCCTATTACCAGTGAACAATCTCAGGGCAAAAGTAAATGAGGTACTTAATATTTCACTTAACTTTGATGGATTTGTGCCTACCTCCACACTGGGCCTGGAAGCTTCCTGCAATCTTCTCTATGATTAATTTGATATTTAAAGAAAACATATTTTTCTCTGCATTTTTAACTGTTTTCAGAGAAGGAGTTAGACTAATTAACTCAGCTTAGCATTATTGGAAATGTACTTTTATCATTTGTTTTTATATTTTATTTGTCTACAGAAAGAAAATTTAGTAGAGATCTTTATAAAAGTAATTACAATTCAAATGAATAAGTGAAGTACACACACACACACACACACACACACATCTTTTTAGTCAACTTTTCCAGCTCTTGCCATTTCAATTGTATTATATGTATGACATGGTATGTATTTTTTTCTTCATATCAACAAATACTACTTACCCAAAGAAATACTAGAGTTTTAACTCACTATCTGTTTTTTATTGAAACTCTAACTTAAGTAGAGCCCTTTGTTGAAGTCTCCGTTTTCTCTCATCCCTGTCCCCATTCATTACCCTCCTCCTTAGCCCGTCAGTGTTAATGCTAAGTATTAAAAAGATTCTTCTTTCTAAAGAGTGCATGGAATATGATCTGCCACCCAGGAGTGACACACTTCTTCGTCATTAGTAATAGAAAGCCTTGGCTTAGAGTAATAAATGAAGACTATCTTTAAGTTTGAATGCTAAATTATATATTTTTAACCCTATTGTACAGAAGGCACTTATTTTGTGGTAATTACCTGTATAATACCTTTACTTGTTCTCCTATGCACTAACACAAGCCTTCCTTCACTATCACATTTCATCAATTGGACTCCATCTACAAACTTGACATTATAGTAGCATTGTCATTATCACATGGATATTAAAAGGTCTTTAAAGACTTATTAGATAGTTTTTTGGTTATCTGGATTTTTTCATCTGAAAGTTTAAAAAAACATTTAGAAAAACGTTGTTCCTACTGAGTTAAATGTGACATGTCCTCAAATATAATTAATCTATATATTCATTTGGAATAAGCTGAAGTTCTCAATTCATATATATGTATTCTGATAACATCCACAAGTGTTCTTTGAGGATCGTTAGACACAATGCTAGTATATTTATGTTTATTGAATGAAATATTGAGTTGTCGTAAAAGTCGAGACACATTTTTGTAATGAAAAACATAGAAAAAATACGTCATGACTTTTCTGACAACCCAATATATGTTTTTCAGTCTTCCACCTGTTAGTTTGATCTACTGGTATATTAACTATTATAAAAAATAATCTCCTTATTGATCTCTTTGGTATTGCTGTCTTATTGCTTGAGAAAGGAATCACTCTGTAATTGAACCAAGACTATTTAAATTATGTCTTTATCATATTCCACTTATGATGGGCTAATATTTTCTTTATTACTCTTCATTTTTAACAATGATTATTTTTTTAAATATACACACAAATACGTCTTTTGTTCAATCTTTGATGTCTCTGTAACAGTGAAATTACTTAAAGAGAGAAATAAATCATTTAGCAATATTCCAAAGTGACATAGCACGCTCAAGAAAACTCCCCTCGATTAAGGCATAACAGTTTTTCTGCCCCGTAATGACTGGTGACTATAAAAGAGAGACACTATATCTGGGGAAGAGCAATATAAAATAATTGGCTCTGGACCAACCTAAGCTGCTTCATACCATCAAACTCTTCACATTCAGATCCAAATTAAAATCTAATTTAGAGGGAGTTTAAATTAAAAAAGCACACTTAATTCCTTCAATTTGCAGAACTATTCCATTCCATTAGGCAACTAATTTCTACCTGTCAGATTTGGAATGAAAGTGGTCTCTCTCAGGAGGAAACTTTTCACTTGTAGTAATTAGGTATGGGGAGCCTGTGACGAGGCCTATGCTTTGATAGCTGCTTGTGTTTAACCCTCCAAGCTTATGAACCCTTGGGTAAACTCAATTGAAGTGTCAGCTTCAATACTTGCCTGATAGGGAAGCTGAAATGAGGTTCCATATTTCATAATTAAATAACACAACTACTTTAATTTTTATTAGAGAATCATGAAAGGTTACCATATATAAAATCCAAGAGCATAAATTTCTTTGTTGATCTATTATTCTAATAAGCTCCTGAAGAAAATCTGGAGAGGTCTTGATTACAATTAGATAAAAGCCGGGAGTGTATAACAATATCAAAGTAATGACTAAAATTAGCAAGCAGGATGAACTGCAAGTGTTATGTCAAGCTCTCCTCTTTGATGTTATTCTTCATTTGTGCCATAATATAACGTTTGACTTGTGCAAGGTGGCATGTTATAGTGGGGAAGCCCTAGGCTGGTAGACAGAAGTCTGGGTCCCAAGCCTCGTCACTCACTAGCTGTGAGACCTTGGCCAAAGCACTTGACCTCACTTAGATTCATTATTCTGTCATCTACAAAGTAATTTTTTATCACAAACTCATCAGAGACTTAATATTTTATAGATGTATGTGGTTGAATGCTTCTTCTCAAAAGCATTTATCATATTCAGTGATGGCTATAAAAGTTCTTGTTACTTTAAAGCTATATTATATCATAAGCTATTTTTATCCAAACTGAATCAACAAAGAAAAACTGTTCTCATCATTACTCAATCTTCATTGTAAAACATTTTATTTTCTTCCTCTCCCCTTCCCTCCCTCCCTTCCTTCCTTCTTTCCTTCCTTTTGTGGTAGTCTCACAGAGAGAATTGATCCTCCTGAACAAAACCAAACTGTAGCTTTTTTTTTTCATTTCTAATTTCATAAAATATCTTTTTCCATCCCTTTACTTTCAGTCTGCGTGTGTCTTTTAGTCTGAAGTGAGTCTCGTGTAGGCAGCATATGTAAGGGTCGTGTTTTCCTATCCATTCAGCTACCCTAACTTTTGATTGCAGCATTTAATCCATATACATTGAAAGTAGTTATTGATAGATATGTAGTGATTTTATTATTATTTATTATTATTATTATTATTATTATTATTATTATTATTGCCTTAAAGAAGTCCCTCTAACATTCCTTGTAATACTGGTTTGCTGGTGATGAACTCCTTTAGCTTTTTCTTGTCTGGGATTCTCTTTATCTGTCCTTTGATTTTAAATTATAGGTTTGCTGGGTAGAATAGTCTTCCTTGTAGGTCCTTGCATCACTTCAAATATTTTTTGCCAATCCCTTCTGGCCCAAAAAGTTTCTGTTGAGAAATCAGTTGATTGTCTTATTGGAGCTCCCTTGTAGGTAACTAACTGCTTTTCTCTTGCTGCTTCTAAGATTCTT
This sequence comes from Hipposideros armiger, assembly GCF_001890085.2. Taxonomy (NCBI): domain Eukaryota; kingdom Metazoa; phylum Chordata; class Mammalia; order Chiroptera; family Hipposideridae; genus Hipposideros; species Hipposideros armiger. The sequence continues at coordinate 30,184 of NW_017732825.1, read as the reverse complement.
TCTTTGTTTTTAACCTATGGCATTTTAATTATGATGTGTCTTGGTGTAGGCCTCTTTGGGTTCATCTTGTTTGGGATTCTCTGTGCCTCATGGACTTGATGTATTTATTTCCTTTGCCAGGTTAGGGGAGTTTTCAGTCATTATTTCTTCAAATAGGTTTTCAATTCCTTGCTCTCTCTCTTCTCCTTCTGGTACCCTATGATGTGAATGTTGGTATGCTTGATGTTGTCCCAGACGCCCCTTAGTCTGTCCTCATTTTTTGGATTCTTTTCTTTTTGCTGTTCTAATTGGATGTTTTCTGCTGCCTTATCTTCTAAATCACTATATAGATCCTCTGTTTCATCTAATGTTGATTGCCTCTAATGCTTTTTTAATTTTCATTATTGTATTCTTTATGTCTGATTGGCTTTTTATTATGTTTTCTATCTCCATTTTTATTTCTTCTATCTCTTTGTTGAAGTTTTCTCTGAGATCATTGAACATCTAATAACTAGTGTTTTGAACTCTGTGTATGGTAGATTACTTGTCTCCATTTTGTTTAATTCTTTTCTGGAGCTTTGTTCTGTTCTTTCATTTGGAACATGTTTCTTTGTCTCTCCATTTGGCTTCTTCTCTGCGTTTGTTTCCATGTAGTACGTAGGGCTGCTATGTCTCCCAGTCTTAGTAGAGTGGCCTTATGTAGTAAGTGTCCTATGGGGCCCAGTGGTGCAGTCTCCCTGGTCACCACAGCTGGGTGCTCCAGGCGTGTCACTTGTGTGGGTTGTGTGTGCCCTCTTGTTGTAGCTGAGTCTTGGTTGCTGTTTATACATCAGTGGGAGGGATTGCCTCACAGGCTGATTGGTTGTGAGTACTGGCCATGACTACAGTGGAGGAGCTATTGTGCAGGGGCTGATCCTATAGAGCAGGGCTCTGGCACCTACCCAGTCATCCCTTTGGATGTGTTGTCCTTGGATATGGCTGGGTGACGCTCCAGCTTGGTTTGAAGCTGGCCATTAGGCATGCCAGCTGCAAGCCTTCTGGGAGCGCACCTACTGCATGCCAAGTTCAGTCGCAGCCTGTGCCCTGCCCAGGGCCACCTGGAATGAGCCACAGCGCAATCCACAGATGGCGTCTGCCACCACTGTGCTTGGAGGTGCCATAAGAGGCCATGTTACAAGCCAAACTTGGCTGTCACTAGTGCCAGGCTTAGGGCTGCTCAGCTAGAGGTATAAGACATTCCGAAGCCAGATACTGCTTATTTGGGTTTTGTGAACCTTTGAGAGACCTCACTAAAGTCTGCACATGAGACAAGACAGGCCATTTGTATGGAAAAGCCACTGGAAGCAGCTTAGGTGGGCCCTAAAGTTGAGTGGGGTGAGATCTCAGGGAACCACCAAGGTAGACAAATGGGGTTTGCCACGTTGAAAGAGACTCAGATATGGGATCTGCCTGTGTCTGCACCCTCTGAGGGGGGAGGACTCAAGAAAGAAACAACAGCTTCTGCCAACTCCTTTGTCTGAGAGAAAACTGCCCTTCCAACCCTCATCCTGCATCCAGATAACTCAGTTCCTCCCTGTATGTACCTGGAACATTTTGAGCTGATGCCCCCGTGTTGGAGCTCAGAGCTAGTGAGTCTATCAGTGAGTAAGTTCATGTGTAGGCTTTTAAAGAGGATTGCCTGGGACTCCAGCAACCCTCCATCTCTCTCAGCCATAATCTCTGCTCATTTTCACAACCAGAAGTTATGGGGACTTCTCTCCCTGGTACTGAAACTCTGGGTTGTGAGCTGGGTATGGGGCTGGGACTGCTCACTCCTCTGGAAGGGATCTCTACAGCTATGATATCCCTCCTGATTTTTAATGGTCACATGTGGGTGTGGGACCAGATGGTTCTGCATCTCTGCCCCTTCTATCAGACTGAGTTGGCTTCTGTATGTCCTTAATAGTAGGGCTTTGATTCAGCTAGACTTCAGGAGATTTTCAATTACGGTTGTGCTGTAGTTTAGTTTTAAATTTGATATAGTCGTGAAAGGATGCATGCACCACATTTACCTACTCTGCCATCTTGATCAAAAAAGCTAGTTATTGTTTTAAATTAAATGTGTTTTTTTTTTAAATACAAGTATGGGTTACTTCAACTTAAAGAATTTATAAATACTAAGACCAACACACATAAAGGATTTGACAGAAGGTAAAACTGTGAATTTGATGGACAGGGATATTTTTATATAAGGCCTAAATCTTGTCACATTTTAAAATGTAAGTTAAAAATACCCAAAAGCCCACATCAGAGTAGAAGTGGGCTTTTCAAACTTTTAAGTACGAAAGATTCTTCACATGTCAAGTACGGTAAATTTTGTTTTTAGCAGTTCATATACTAACTGATTCTCTAAAGGAAGATGAAAAGTAATTCATGATGTTCATTCCAAGCTCTTTCATTTCCAAATTATTTTTGCATAATTAACTTAGAAGTAAATTACTACATTAAAAATACAGACAACCTAAAACAGCAATGGCATCATTTAAATAATACCTATGAATATAGGGCAGAAAGTAATCAATATCTTTGATTTTTTTGTATCATTAATGTATTTATATCTCCAAAGAAGATATAAAATGGCTAATAAGCAAATGAAAAGATGCTCAACATCACTAATCAGTAGGGAAATGCAAATCAAAACTATAATGAGATACCACCCCATATTCATTAGGATGGCTACTATCAAAAGTTATGAAATAACAAGTGTTGGTGAGGCTGTGGAGTAGCTGGAATCCTTGTACACTGTTGGTGGGAATGTAAATAATGCAGTCACTGTGGAAAACAGAATGGCAGTTTCTCAAAATGTTAAAAATAAAATTACCATATGATCCAGCAGTTCCACTCCTGAGTATATACCCAAAGGAACTGAGAGATATTTGAAGAGATATTTGTACACCCATGTTCATAACAGCATTATTTACAATAGATAAAAAATGGAAGCAACATAAGTGTTTATTGACAGATAGTTGGATAGGCAAATTGTGGTATATACATACAATTGAATATTGTTTAGCCTTAAAAAGGATAGAAATTCCTATATATGCCACAATATAAATGTACCTTGAGAACATGATGCTAAGTGAAATAAGCCAGTCACAAAATGACAAATGCTGTTTGATTTCACTTATATGAAGTATTTGGAATTGTCAGAATCATTGAGATAGATGGTAGAATGGTGATTGCAGGGGCTGGGGGAGGGAGCAAAGGGGAGTAATTTGTTTAATGGGTCTAGAGTTTCTGTTTTACAGGATGAAAAGAGGGAGTTCTAGAGATGAATGGGGGTGATGGTTATACAGCACTATGAATATATTTAATACCATTATACTTATACTTTAAATGGGCTAATCTAAAAATATTGGTACAAAAATGATGCAGCAATAAAAGAAATTCCTATTTGTGTAACAAACTTTTGTTTAGCAATCAAAATGAACACAGATGAAAAGAGTGAAAGGGAGGGAAGAAGGGTTGGATGAAAGGATGGAGTTTTATACTACAGCAAGCACTAAAAGCATCAGATCCGTGTAGTTGGACAGGAGTAAATCATTTGCATCCTTTGGGAAAACAGCTTATAATCTTAAAGATTATAAAACATTCACAAGAATTTATATTTTAATGTCTCAAAATCTATATAAATCCATCTTAAAAATATAAAAATATACCAGTACAACAAATATACACTAAAGTGGTATTATTTCATGGAATAACTGTATTGTCTAATCCAATATGACTTTTTTAAATTACAAAATATTGTTAGTTGAGTTTTATAATAAAGCCAGAAGCTAGTTAATATAAAAATATTAATGTTTTGAAAGCAGAAATAGTATCACACATTACCTAATATCAACTAGCATACCTAGCAGAATTCTGGAAGTAAATATGTCAAGTGATAACAGTGATTTTCCCAGAGTGTAGAATCATGGCTTGCTATGATTTTTATTCTTTTAACCTGGTATATTTTCCAAACAATAAAAGAACTTCAAATTCTTTTAAGTTCAAGTGATAAATGCCCTCAAATTAACATATTTATATATGGGTTCAATTAATTGACTTATGTGAGCATTTATGAACGTATGAGCTTGAAGATATTATACAAAATTTTGAATAAAATAGGTGCACTTATATGTACATTTGATATGTTCACTTATTTCTATTGGTATTTAATACAGTGTTTCTCTACTTGAAAAAGAAGATTGTTTACAATGATAAATTTTGTGAAAGAAAACTCTAAGTTAAGACACATTTTTTATTGTTGTTAAGAGAGCAATGCAAACAACTTTGGATATTTGAGATGATCCCAACTGCCCATAGGTTTGTGTGTTTTTGGCATTCTGACTTTGGTCATCACTAAGTGGAAAACTGATATGTTGGATAGGTTGGAATAAGATCAAATAGGAAAAATAACAAAATACTCCAAGTCATTAAGAGAAAAACTGAAAATATCTTCCACAATAATATATATATATATACATACATATATATGTATGTATACATATTCTACAACTTTCCATGTGCTAATAGTATTTTAAACTACCTATGCACAAAGAAATGTCTTTTGACATTTTTTAAAATGGTAAAGTAAAAAACACATAAACTATACTACAGAAAAAAAGTATTTGTTAATGTAACTGAAAATCATAATAAAATAGCAAATTATTTTAATGAATTGACTATTATCTTGAAAATCATATTTATATGAAATAGATTCTCTTTCATAGCTGATTGCTCATCAATTTAAGAGAAAATTATATGAAATTGCTATCTGTGCCTACTAAAAGACAGGATTCCATAGAATAATCTCATGCTAGCTTTCTAAATGATCCTTAACAATAATGGAATATCAAAGATCATATCAAATTTCTAAATATAAACCCAAACAAGCAAACAACCTTAGCTTAGTTTAATATGTGAATAATCAACACCCTTAATAAAGAGAACATGTAAATATAGTCTCAGATCATAGTTACACTTTCCTTTGTATAAAATCTGCCAGTATAAAACATTGAAAATAGTTCCAATGCTAATAATAGTGAACATTTATTATTGAGATGCATTTTTATTATTCAGTAGGAATGTGCACCCAAAAGAAAGTAATTGGTAGTTCTATTTCACTGTTTCTAACCTTATAAATTTATCTGATTAATTTACCAGTTGTCCTTTATATAAATATATTTCTGGGAGCACCTGACTTTTAAAGTCAGGCATCTATTCTTTCTCCTAAATTAGATCACATAGCACACCTAGGACTAAAATTCAATTTTGCCATTCAAATTCATCTAAATATTTTAATTCATATTTGTCTTATTAAAGGAGAATTAAACTCAAAATATGTCTTAAAATAATTTGAATTAGTATTAAGATTTACTTCCAAAATCTACATAAGCCTATGTAAAACAAATCAGACTTAAAAGTGATTTTGAGTACTGTTTTCATAGGTATTTTTGCCTTTCTACTGAATAGTTTTAAAATTTAGGTCACTTTTCTGTTGGAGAAGAAATTATAAGAATGGTTTTATTAAAAACATGTTTACACAGCATAATATGGCTTGCAATTCTGGGAAATTTTAAAAAGTGGAAAGGTTAAAGTTTTAAATTCTGTAATTCAAGAAATTAGTTGTTTTTTGCAATTTTGAAGGAATATAAAGATTTGATTTTAAAAGTACATCTTCAAATGCAAATATTGGCCATAAAAATTATTTAAGTCCTCTTCAGTATGTGACGACTATATAAAGGTTTATTAACATAAATTGTTATGACCAAACATTCTGTATTTTTTTATGTGTGTCATATTCTATTTCAGTGAACTATTTTGCTGTAAATCTGATCATTTGTTTTAAAACTGTGTTAAAGGTAAGGATTAAGTATATAAATGACATTATAATTTTTCATGTCGTGGTTTATTGGTAACAAATATAAGTAATAAATTCAATATAAAGCTCAATTACAGAAGTTTTGATAAACTAATACTTTATCAATTCCAAGTGTTGATAAACTAACACACTTGCCTAATGTGAATGGAAAATGTTAATAGTAATAATCAAATGTTTTCTACCTTTTGGCTATTGTGAATAGTGCTGCAGTGAATACTGGTACACAAGTATCTATTTGACCCTTGTTTTCAATTTTTGAGGTATATACCCAGGAATGGAACTGCTGGATCATATGGTAATTCTGTTTAATGTTTTGCCACCGTGTTGTTTTCTGTAATGGCTACACTGTTTTCTATTCTCACGAGCAGTGTTTAGAGTTCCAATTTCTTCACATACTTATTCACATCCTTGCCAATGCTTGTATTTTCTGTGATGATGATGATGATGATAATGACAATGATGACAGCCATCCTAGTGGCTGTAAAGTGGTGCATCATTGTGGTTTTGATTTGCATTTCCCTTTTGATTAATGATGTTGACCATCTTTATATGTGTTTTTTGGCCATGTATATATCTCTTTGGAAAAAAGTCTATTCAAATCTTTTGCCCATTAAAAATAATTCTTTTTGTCTTATTATCATTGAGTTGTAAGAGTTCTTTATATACTCTGGATACTATCATCTTACCAGGTCATATATGATTTTCAAATACTTTCTTCAATTCTATAACTTAGTTAACTTTATTTTCTTTTTTTTTTTTAAGATTTTACTGGGGAATTGGGGGAGGGGAACAGCGTTGGGGAATTGGGGAAGAGGAACAGACAAGTAGCTGTCCTTTTGTTCTTCAGTCTAGTTGTGGAGGGCGTGACTTCACTGGCCCATGTTGGTATTATCATTATGCTCTTCTGGGGTGAGGCAGTCACTTGACAGCCATTGGACGGTTGCTCATAGTGACTCTTGGCAGCTCACGCTGGCTGCCAGCCACTCACGGTAGCTTATGGCAGCCCACTGCAGCCCCACTGCAGCCTATGCTGACGTTGGCCACTCATGGCAGCTCAGCTCCAGATGGAGCTGTTGTTCACCATCTCAGCTGTAGAGGGTGCAGCATCACTGGCCCTCATGTGGGATCCGAACCGGGGCCCTGCTGCTCAGAGCTGGCACCCAAGCCAACTCTTAACCAATGTGCCACTCAGCCAGCCCTATTTTCTTAACAGTGTCCTTCAATACCTCAAACTTTTTAATTTTAATAGTCTATTTTTTGTTGTTGCTCATGCTTTTGTTCTATTTAAAAATTCACTATCAAATCCAAAATCATATAGATTTACCCAAATTCCTTTCCTAGGAGTTTTATAGATTAGTTATTATATTTAGATTATACCTGATAATATTTTATTGTATAGTGGACACAGTATTTGAAAAAAATGCGTGTAGAATGATTTTACTTTACTTTTGCCAGGTATGTTTCCCCCCAGCTTTCTGGGATGACCTTATTCTAATTTCAATAATTGAAATAATTTCATTTTATTTAACTCTTATTCATAAAGCTTTGACACTTGGATGTACCAATCCTAAGCACAGTTATTTTACTAGGGAAACTTGTTGATGGTCCCTGAACTCTACATTTTGTCCCCCTGATTATTGAAGTTGCAAAGTTATCGTTTAGCCTCTCAGTATATCTCAGCTGATTCTTGTAGAACTAACAAAATTCCATGGGGCAAATACATTTCAAAGATCAGACTCATTTACCTGAATTCTTTCTTCTTCAGGATCGTGAAGTTGTATTTCTTTATTATCTTTTAGCTCCCTGGTTCCTTCAAGCAGATGTTTTTTTCTTACTATATTGTTCAGATTTTCTGTGTGATCTCAGAAACATGGTTGGTCTACATTTTTCCTTCATTACCAGAAGTAAAAGCCAGTATATTTGTTAAAAGTTGGGTTTTCATTAAACATATAATATAAAAAAAATAAAGATAAGTTTCCTTCCTGCAAAGTTGGTGATGCTCAAACAGACTAACTAGCCTTTAAGAGTTCACAACTCCCTAATAACTACTTGTCTTTAGGTTCAGCCTGTGTGCCCAGCAGCACCTGGTAAAATAGATTAAGTTCTCTTGAGCTGTAGTATAGCTTCCATGATATTGAAAATGGTGAACACACAAATGTTCTTTGCTAATGGAATCTCTTTTTAGTAACAACTAGGTTTTAGAGGCTTTTATTCTCAAATCATTAGAGAAAGTTTATTGGAGAGTGTCTTCCAGAAGTCAGTGATTAAAAACTGACTCACTTCTTAAAGAAGTCATTTTCTCTACTCAAACAGGTTTTAGATATACAATATCTTTCTCTGTCCTGATCAGGTCAAATCCCTATTGGAACCAACGGGGTGACCTGCTGAAACTGAGATTTTTTTTTTAAATAACAGGCTCAGAATTAATATTGACCAATTTTTGTGTGTGTTTTATCCTTAAAAATAAAACTATCAACATTATTCTTATATGAAACTCTTTTATTTATGAAAAAGTTATAAACAAATTTAATTCTGGTTTTAGTGAATAATAAATTTGACTCAGCAGATAAAGAAATTTACTAGAAGAAATGAACAGTTGAAGAATATTTTCTTACATGGTCAACTCAATTAACGTTTTAAAAGAAAAACAATCCTATGTTTACTTACTGTGACTTCTTCACATTTATTAAATTTTTACCATTTGTTACTTGACTTGCAGCTATAGTACATGATATTAGAGTCTCTATCAATGGCCAAACCAATGATACCAGTTTGGAAGCTGACAACAATGAGAAAGGTAGTCCGAATATGTTGGTCTCAACCCTCACTTTGCCTCCCATAGCCTATTTATAGTTAATATTTATCAAGAAGGCATGTGAGTGTGTGTGTGTGTGTGTGTATGAGTGTGTGTGTGTGTGTGTAATATGATTGAATATGTTTGCTAGGGAAAGTTCTGTGGGAGAGTGAGGTGGGTACTTTTAAATCCAGAAAACTTGGTATAGCAGGAAAATGCTGAAAATATTGGACTGAGTCATATTTGCTGCATTTTTATATATTTCACTGATATTGTTCTTGGATCATCAGATTAGGGACTATATACTTCTTTTCATCCTTGTCCTCCTACCTAGCTTCCTGAAAACTGCATAGTATGGTCAATCCACGCTCTTGACTAGCCTTGAGGGCTTAATTCCTCATGATATATCAATAGAATGGGAATGGTTATCCTCCAGCCAATTGCAATATAGATCATTCCAGCCAATGCTGAAATAAATTAAATAAAAATAAGGATTATGAACAATAAAGGAAGAGTAGAGCTTTGCAGTTAAAATAGAGTTTATTTCACATTGAATTTTCATCAATATCAAGAGTCACAAACTAATGACAAATGAGGTGAGAGACATGAGAAAATGAGGCCAAGAAAAATCTGCTTCCTTTCATAAAAGGCAAAACCCACCATTCAGGTTGGAATATTCACTCATTTCATTTGCTGGGCACTTGCAAAAAGATAGCCCCAAAATATAACGTGATTTCAATGCTAACACAACCCATTCCCAATCACACACTTCACTCTATGTTTGGATTTACTGTTAGGTTCATACCTACAAGAAAATGAGAAGACAAAAAAGGTCGACTTTTCCTGTTCCACACTGTTGAACTGTACGAGTTTTGTTGAACATTTGGGACTATAAAGATTTTGCAAAAGCAAATTGGCAGATATATGTTGCTACGGCTAACATACATCTGTTTAATTTAAAACGATGTATTGAACAAAGAAATGTTTCCATGACATTTCATTATCTAGGTTATCAATTTGATTACTGTGATATTTCTGTGACACTTTTGTAGGTACAGTATCAATTTGATTGTCATAACCCAAATTGACTTAGAATTTAGTTGATTTTATTTAATTGATTATTTTAATTAAAAGAAAAGGCTCAGAGTCAACTCAAAAACCATAAAAATAAGCTTTCAGGATTTTTAAATAATCTGACAGCTCGTTCATATTATTCGATTTGAATGGTTTTTCACAAGAGGTTAACCCTCCCCGCCTCCTCTATCCATCCCAAGTGGAAAGCAGTGGAGCTGCCAAAGGAAATGGTCCTAGAATTTCTCCTGATATATGAGTACATTATGATGCATCACGGGCACACACTTTAAAAGAAGTTTTAAGATGAAATCATTTGGTGAGCATTTTACACTGCTTCTAGTTATCTGTTCCTTCTCAATTCCATCGCCTTCCATAATCCTTCTCTCATCCCTCACCCATCCCTCTTGATTTAGGAGCGATCACAGTCCTGCAGAAGGTTGTTGAACTCTGCTCAGAGTCTCGTATGTAGTGATTTTGAACCCCAAGGAGAACTTTAAACATTTCTCAAAGCCCATTTTGCAGACCAGATCAAGTAAAAACCTCCTGGAGTGAACAAGGATATCAGTCAATTTTTTTAATTCTCTAGGTTATTCCAATATATAGCCAAGGTTAAAATCCACTGTCATAAAGCAATAGTTCATGAAAATAATGTGAGGGACTGGTGAAACTGACTATTTTTAAACTCACCTCCAGGAATTATTTATCTGAACAGTAGGATGAGGCATAGAAATCTAACTTTTAAAAAATAGTCTTCAAGTGGTTTTAATACCAGTAGTATTTGCTGCACATTTTGAGAAACACAACCACATGGGGCTTGTACTTACTGTGCATTTCACTTTATCAGTCATCTCCCTGTCACCTGTGACTTTAAACTCTCTGTCCATTGATATTTTTATGCATATAAACTTACTTATTTCTACTACATTTAAAAAAATCCTTCCATTATAGCCCTATCTCTTTTACATACCACTCTAGCTCTTTTAAGAAAAAAAGTTTTAAACACAAATCTTAATCATGTTTGTACCTGTTCTTGCACACGTTACTCATTCTTTCATCCTGTACCAGCTCCATGAACATGCAACCTATACAAGCACAAATGGCTGCACGCACAGAAGGACCTTGTACTTGCTTTAGTACCCTATTGTCTGAAAATTCTTAATGCTTTTTGAACAACAAACTGCATTATTATTCTACACTGGGCCCTGAAAATTATATACCCAGTTCTGCTTTCTTCACTACCTCACCATTAAAAAATCTCTTTGATTTTTGAATTCAATGTGCATTTTAAAGTATTTACTTTTTATTTAATTATTTATTTATTTATTTATTAGTTTCAGGTGTACAGAACAATATAGTGATCAGAGATTTACATAACTCATGAAGTGATAACCTCAACAAGTCTACTACCTACCCAACACTGTGCATAGTTATTAGAACATTATCCACTATATTCCCCATGCTGCATATTATACATCCCTGTGACTATTCTTTAAATTATAGTTTATGTTTAATATTATTTTATATTAGTTTCAGATGTACAGTGTAGCAGTTAGACATTTGTACAATTTATGAAATGATCGCCCCAATAAGTCTACTACCCAATCTGACACTATAGTTTTTACAATACTATGGACTGTATTCCCATACTGTATCTTATATCCCCATGACTATCCTGTAATTATCAATTTGTACTTCTTAATCCCTTCACCTTTTTCACCTAGCCCCCAACTCCCCTCCCACCCAGTAAACATCAGTTTGTTCTCTGTATCTATGGGTCTGTTTTGTTTGTTCATTTATTTTGTTCTTTATATTCCAAGTGTAAGTGAGATCATATGGTATTTGTCTTCCTCAGTCTGACTTATTTCACTAATCATAATACCCTCTAGGTCCATCTATGTTGTCACAAATGGAAATATTTCACTCTTTTTTATTGCATAGTAATATTCCATTGTGTGTGT
>NW_017732825.1:0-18444 GCF_001890085.2 Hipposideros armiger | reverse complement strand
ATATATATATATATCACAATTGTTTTATCCAATCATCTATTGATGGGCATTTCAGTTTTTTTCCTACCTTGGCTATTGTAATATTGTAAATATCACTGCAGCGAACATAGGGGTGCATATATCTTTCTGAATTAGTTTTGGATTTCTTTGGATAAATACCCAGTAGTGGAATTGCTGGGTCTTAGGTATTTCTATTTTTAATGATTTAAAGAACCTCCATACCATTTTCCATAGTGACTGTACCAAGTTGCAATCCCACCAACAGTGCACAAAGGTTCCCTTTTCTCCATATCCTTGACAACCCTTGTGATTTATTGATGATGACCATATTGACAGGTGTGAGGTGATATCTCACTGTGGTTTCAATTTCCATTTCTCTGATGATTAGTGACATTGAGCATCTTTTCATATGTCTATTGGCCATCTGTGTGTCCTCTTTGGAGAAATGTCCATTCAGGTCCTCTGCCCATTTTTTAATTGGAGTGTTTGGTTTTTTTTGGTGTTGAGCTATATGAGTTTTTTATGGATTCAAATATTAACCCCTTATCAAATGTATCATTGGCAAGTATCTTCTCCCATTCAATAGGATGTTTTTTCATTTTGTTGATAGTTTCCTTTGATGTGAAAAAAATTTATTTTGATGTAGTCCCATTTTTTAATTTTTTCTTTTGCTTTTCTTGCCCAAGGAGATATATCAGTAAAAATACTACTAAGTGTAGTGTCTGAGAGCTTACTTCTTATATTTTCTTCTAGAAGTTTTATGGCTTTGATTAGCTTATTCTTGTATATGGAGTAAGAAGATGGACCAGTTTCATTTTTTTACATGTATCTGTCCAGTTATTCCAAAACCATTTATTGAATAGACTGTCTTTAATCCAATGTATATTCTTGTTTCTTTTGTCATAGATTAAATTACCATATAGGCATCAATTTACTTCTAGGTTCTCTATTCTGTTCCACTGATCTATGTGTCTGTTTTTATGCCAATATCAGGCTGTTTTGATTACTATGGCTTTAAGCATAGTTTGATATCAAGTGGCATGATACCTCCAGCTTTGTTCTTCTGTCTCAAGATTGCCATGGCTATTCAGGGTTTTAAATGGTTCCATATAAATCTTAGGATATTCTGTGAAAAATGCTGTTGGTGTATTGATAGGGATTGCATTGAATCAATATATTGCTTTCGGTAGTATGGACATTTTAACTATATTAATTCTTCCTATCCATAAGCATGGTATATGTTACCATTTATTTGTTTCTTTGTTTTCTTTCTTCAATGTCTTATAATTTTCTGAGTACAGGTCTTTTACTTCTTTGGTTAAATTTATTTCTAGATACTTTTTGATGCAATTGTTTTCCTAATTTCTCTTTCTTATAATTTGTTATTGGTGTTCAAGATTGCAACTAATTTTTGAATATAAATTTTGTAATCTGCTTTACTAAATTTATTAATCAGTTCTAATAGTTTTTTGGTGGAATCTTTGGGGTTCTCTGTATGCAATATCATGTCATCTGCAAATAATAACAGTTTTACTTCTTCCTTTTGGGTGCCTTTTATTTATTTTCCTTGTCTGATAGCTGTGGCTAGGACTACCAATACTATGTTAAATAAAAGTGGTGAAAGTGACATCCTTGTCTTGCTCCTGATCTTAAGGGGAATGCTTTTAGTGTTTCCCCTTTGAGTGTGATGTTAGCTGTGGATTCATCACATATGGTCTATTAGGAAGATCTACCCATTGGTGTCAATGAGGTGTTAAACTCCCCTATTATGATTGTGTTACTGTTGATCTCTACCTTTATGTCAGTCAACATTTGCTTTTTATATTTAGGTGCTCCTATGTTGTGTGCATAATTTTTACTAGGGTTATGTCCTCTTGTTGGATTGATCCCTTTATCATTATGTAATGTCCTTCTTTGTCTCTTATTATAGTCTTTGCTTAAAGTCTATTCTGTCTGATGTGAGTATTGCTACCCCGGCTTTTTGTTTGTTTGTTTGTATGTTTGTTTCTGTTTTTGTGAAATATCTTTTTCCATCCCTTTACTTTCCGTCTGGATGTGTCTTTTGATCTAAGGTGGGTCTCTTGTAGACAATATATGTATGAGTCTTGTTTTCTTATCCATTCAGCTACCCTATATCTTTTGATTGGAACATTTAATTTATTTACATTTAAAATGATTATTGATAGGTACATAGATACTGCCATTTTATTATTCATATATTTGACCTTCTTTTGTTTGTTTGTTCTCATCCTTCTTCTTAAAGAAGCCTTTTTAACATTTCTTGTAATACTGGCTTGGTGGTAATAAATTCCTTTAGCTTTTTCTTCCGTGGGCAGCTCTTTATCATTTTAAGTGATAGCCTTGCTAGGTAGGGTAATCTTGGTTGTAGGACCTTGGGATTTTGGGGGGTTTTTTGTTATTGTTTTTGTTTTTTAATCACTTTGTATATTCCCTTTCAATCCCTGCTGGCCTGCAAAGTTTCTGTTGAGAAATCATCTGATAGTCTTATGGGACCTCCCTGGTAAAGAAGTAGTTGCCACTTTTAGGATTCTCTCTTTGTCTTTAACCTTTGCCATTTTAATTATCATATGTCTTTGTGTTAGCCTGTTTGTGTTCATCTTGTTTGGGACTCTCTGTACTTCATGGGGTTGTATGTCTATTTCTTTCACCAGGTTAGGGAAGTTTTCAGTCTTTATTTCTTCAAATAGGTTCTCAATCCTTTGCTCCCTCTCTTCTCTTCTGGCACTCCTATGATGTGAATGTTGTTATACTTCATGTTGTCCCAGAGGTCCCTTAAACTATCATTTTTTAAAATTATTATTACTATTCTTTTTGTTGTTCTGATTGGGCGATTTCTGCTACCTCATCTTCTAAATCACTGATTCAATCTTCTGCTTCATCTAACCTGCTGTTGATTCTTCTAATGTATTCTCCATTTCAGTTATATATTTTATTTCTGACTGGTTCCTTTTTATGGTTTCTATGTTCATCTTTGTGCTTGCTATCTCTGTTGAAGTTCTCACTAACTTCCTTAAGCATTCTTCTAATCAGAGTTTTAAACTCTGTCTCTGGTAGCCTGGTTGCCTCCAATTCATTTCATTCCTTTTCTGGAGTTTTCTCTTGTTCTTTTATTTGGGACATATATCTGTTTCCTCATTCTGGCTACCTCTCTTTATTTGCTTCTATGTACTAGGTTGATCTTCTATGTCTCTCAGTCTTTCCTTGGTCTCCTTATGTAGTAGGTGTCCTGTGTGGTTCAGTGGCACAGTCTCTCAGATCATCTGTGCATGTGTTCCAGGAGTGTCCCTTGTGTGTGTTTTGTGTACTCTCCTGATGTAGTTGAACCTTAATTGCTTTTGGTGCATCAATAGGTGGGATTGACTCTCAGGTTGACTAGCTGTGAGGATTGGCTATCCCCACAGTTGTGAGCTGCTGCATAGGGACAGGTCCCTCAGAGCAGGATTTGCCCGAGTGAGCTCTTGTGCCAATTGATACCACCCTTTGTGTGTGCCACTTGTGGGGCTAATTGGATAGTGCTCTGGTGTCATCTGAGGCCAGCCTCTGGGTGTGTTGTTTTTTGTGCCTCTTTGGAAGGGTTCCTGTGCAAGCCAATTTCAACCTTGCTTGTGACCATCCCAAGGCTATCTGGTAGGAGTTACAGAGCTATATGTAATTGGTTGCTGCCTGTGTTTAAACTGAAGGTCTTTGGGGGTGGCCTTGCAATGAACCAAAGCCAGCTGCCACCAGTGTTGAGCCTGGGGTAATTAGCAAAAGACCCAGAGCCCCCTTGGGGCTGTTGTTACCTCCAGGCTGCCCGTAGGCGGCTAAAAGAGTCTCCTTATGTTTGCGCACCATTCTGTTTGAACCAGTGTTGGCAAGTGCTCTCAGATATGCTGCCCAAGATGAATATTGTGGGGACCCAGAGATTCCTGGGGTGGAGCCAGTGGTTTTCACAAGTTAATGCAAATTCAGTTCTTGTGCCAGCGCCGAGCCTGTGGCCACTCCACAAAAAGTCCAGAGAACACCATGGCCAGCCATTGCTCGCTTTGGGCCAACAGATCTCCAAGAGCCACCTACGAAAGGCTGCCTTGCGACCTGGGACTGACTGCCAATTACTGAAATTTTCCCAAGCGCTCATAGGCCATCTGCTGCTGTACCAGCCTCCAGCAGCTTGCATGACAGGGCTGGCCTCCCAGGAGCTTAGGGTTCCCTGGGCAATGTTGCACTAATTGGGCGGGGTCCAATTGAATCATCAAGGTGGTGTGCTCACGTGGATTTTACCAGACCAATGTGATCTCTGGATTTTAGCAGACCAATGTGGATTTTACCAGGCCCTACAGGGATGGGTTCATGTAGGTTAGATGTGAGGTAGGCTCCACACAGGGATAATGGCAGCTCTCTCTCTCTGTCTCTCTAGCCCTTGCCCTGAGCCACACTACTCAGTCTTTCTCTGTGTGTCTCTGGCGGCTCTTAAGTCAGTGTCCCTCCACCGGAGCCCAGGGTGAGTGCCTACAAGTGAGTGAGTCCATAAGTCCATATGAGGGTCCTTTAGGAGGATAGCCTGACTTTTCTAGCCACCTTCCCTCTCTCCAGGATGGATGGACAGAATCCTCACTGATTTTTACTGCCAGATATTGTGGGGACTCCTCTTCCTGGAACAGAACCCCTGGGCTAGGGAGCCCGGTGTGGTACTAGGGGCCCCTCCCTCTTCAGAGGGAACCTCTGTCACCAAGCTGTCCCTCCTGCTGCTCAACCACTACCTATGGGTTTGGAGTCAGCCTGTTTCATGTCTCTGTCCCTTCTACCAGACTTGATGTGGCCTCTTCTTTATACTTTTAGTCATAGGGGTTCTGCTCAGCTAGGCTTCAGCTGATTTTTGAAGTTGATTGTTATATAATTTAGTTGTAATTTCATGTGATCCTGGGAGGTGGCAGGCATTTACTTATTCTGCCATCTTGGACCTTCTCTTTAAAGTATTTCTTTTTAAAAATTCATTTGTAGTGTTTCATACTGTTGATCATTTTGTCTTTGAAATGCTTTTGTACCTTTACTCTGCTTTTTTTTTTATTCTCCTACATCTCAGACTACCTCAGTCTCCCTCCCAGTTTTTCTTCTTCCAAAGGTTTTCTAGCATTCCTCAGCATTCCATTTTTGCTTTTCTGTTCCAGTAAATTTTTACTCTTCACATGCTCACTAACTGATTTCACCCACACTTCCAACTGTATATCCCAAATTGCCAAGACAATATCTTCAATCCAGAGCTCTATACCTGAATGTTCCACAGAAACTTATTATTTTAAAAAAAAAGGCCTCATTATCTTTTTTCTAAATCTGTTCTGATTCTCTAATACTTATCTGAATTATGGCCCCATTGTCCTCCATTTTACCCAAGTAAAACCTTGGAATTAACCTCAAGTCTGTAAGCCAATTGCATGCTGTGTTATTAATAGCTCTTGAAAGTCATTAATCTTGCCCACTCTCACCATCATTATTTCATTTCAGACCTTTATAATTTCTTAGCCACAGTTGAAATATTATTTTAAATATTCCTTTTGCTTTAGACTCTTTAACTATTCTCAGTGCTGCCAGAGAAATATTTCAAATATACAAATTAAACCATGGAATTCTTATTTTTTAAATCTTAAAATAGCCGCTGATAATGGTTCTTACCCCTATCAAATTAGGTACTTTCTTTTCATAACAAATGTTATGTAAAAACGCATTTATTAACATAAAAGAAAATTTATAGAAAACCCATGTACCTACTCTAACAATTGTTTAAAAAAATAGTGTAATGTTCTTTTAGATAGCTATAAAAAAGAAATAAAATAAAAATCATTTTGTTAAAATTACATATTTTATTAATTAAGTATTTGAGAATGGCTGCTGTGAGAGACATATTGAAATAATTAAATACTTACACTTATTCATAGAACTGCAATGAATATTGCTAATCAATATTCATGAGCCATGCTATTGCCAGTGACACTAAATTTTGCAGAATGGTAAGCATTTCTTGATAAAATTCTGACCAAAAGAAAAGTACAGTCTTCCCTCCTTTTGTATAGGAGTTGCAAAATGGAAAATTAAATACATAGTAAAGATTATTCTAAACATTTTTTCTTTTATGTCAAATGGAGTTGGTTCTAGACACATGTAATTATGAACAGATTTGCCTCTATATGGATAGAGGGTAGAGGGGCAATTGAAAGTCATTCAGTATGTGGAACTAGAATGCAAGATCGCATTGCACACTGTAAGATGACAAGCATTGCTGGTACTCATCCATTAAATGTCACATTATAAACTTCCATTGGAGATGTAAGCAGTCAGACTTTATATGCCCAGTGCCCATCTTCCCACTCTAACCCTTCTTCTTTGCACAAAAACTGCATTTACTGCAGCATGCAGAACTAATTTGTACCAAGTGGGTTTTGTTGGTAACCTGCTCATGAAACCCCACAGGAAAATGTTTCTGAATTCTAAACCACAAACTTTGAAAGAATCTCAAAGTTATACAGTGATTCAAATTGAGTACTATAATTTTAATTTAATTTTCGATGGAATCTATATTCTTTCTAAGATTGTTTTCTTGGATAAGGTCTAGACACTCATATCTCAGGGAATATATATTTATGCAGCTAACTCAAAACAAAAATCAATTCAAGGGTAACAGAGACTTGCTGACACTTACATTTTTTCATTCTGTACTTATACTATAGGCTTAGATGTCACTTGAGAAATTCTTCTCTTCATTAGCTGCTGAACTTATTAATTAAAGATATTGGAATAAATACCACTACAAAACTGTAACATGTGTTTTTATTTTAGTATTCATGATTTGAAGAACAATAAAAAATGGGTACAAATACAATTGAGCCATCAAAAATCATTCTTGAAATAAAAGTATTGTTAAACTGTGCTGATATTTCCTTTTCTTTTTTATATTTTAGTTTAATAGAGAAATATGTTATAACTATAATATATATATATATATATATATATATATATCAAAATTATTTAGGTTATTTTAAGTTATCACACTCAAATTCATGCTTCTGAAAATGGCTACTTCAAGAGATTGGCAAGTCCTCTAACATGTCACAATAAGCTTCTACACCTGCCCTCTTCTATGTCCCTTCTGTATCTCAGTGTCAAGAAGCTTAGCAACTATATTTTCCAGACTTCCTTGTAGCCATAATTCTGAATGTAGTGTAGCTTCTGCTAGTGAACCTCACTCAAATGCAATTTGAAAGTGGAAAAGGAGGAGGTGGTTATCTTCCCTTGTCTATGACAGTGACAAAAAACACTGTGACAGATGGGACTGTTTTTATAACCATTTTCTCTATTCCAGTGATGAGTCACTAGGCTGGGTGTGAGGAAGTTGTGATGGTGATACCAGTGGTAGTCACGAAGTAGGAACCGCCTAACCTCAGGATCACAGCAATGGTGGTTGAATCTTAAATTCCACAGAGGTTTGGACTCCTGATTTTCACCCTTCTCGTCCCCCCTTCTTTTCTGTAATCCCGTTTCTCCCACATTAAGCTCCATTATGACTGAAATAAACCATAGCCCAAGTCTTTCGGCACATGTCAGAACTTAACATCAAAAAGGCCAGTAGGTAAAAGTGTTACCTATTCTCCTGGCATCCTGCAGGGAGGTATGTTTGGACCAAGATTTGGAAGAAACGCATGTATAGACTAGGATTAATGAGAGAAATTCTATCTATTGTTAGTTCTTCTTATGGAACAAAAGAGAGAACAACTTCATAAGTACACATTATGGGCTTAGGTATCATGCCTTCAGACCGTAGGTGCCTCCTTTGCAGGAGACGGTTGGGAGATAATAACTGCCTAGAAATAGATATTTTCAACATCTTTAGACTGCCCTACAGTGGGAAGATGTGTTCTCTGTGTTGGAACAGGTTGCAACCACTTCACCTGGGAGTGAGGGTGTCATGGCCAGTATCTTAATACCAGGCAACCTAAAGAAACCCCTGTTGTTACTACTGAACAATCATGAATGTCTTTATAAACATCTAGAATGGTTTCTCTTTCCTGCATTGTTTGATTAAGCCACAAATTAAAGTAAGACAATGCATAAATCTTTTGTGTCATAGGAAAATAGTTTAAAAATAACTTTAAGTTAAATTATTAGGAAACTCATATGACATGAAAGTTGCAGTATCTAAGCATCATAATTAGATTTTTTTTCAGAGTAGGGTATGAGAGGCTTAAATTAGAACAAAGCTGGCATGTCTATTGCTGATTTCCATTTCTCAGATAAAGCTTTTTATCACTTAGATATTATTAGTCACTGCTAAATTAGAAATTCATGCATAAACCTGTAATAATCATTTCCATCAGAAAAATTATTTGAATTTTTCAGTGATGTATTTTTATGGTTATTTTGATCTGATAAGTTAGTGTTTCGCAAAGGGATTGCATAAGATAAAAGAATCTTAAAAATGAGGTTTTCAGCCAAGATTTGATTCCACATGCATAAATATGAATGATGTAAACATTCATTAAATAGAGAAATAAGAGTAAAATTTTAATTGCAGTAAACTTATAGAAACTTGTAGAAAAGACTGCAAAATTGGATATGGGACAATTGAAAAATCTAATAAACAAATTTTATTTTAAAATTTTAAAATGAAAAAAAAATTAACATAAATATTTAAATTTAAATTTAAAATTTAAATAAAAACTTAAAACCACTATCAGCAGAGACCAATATATCAATATACTAATGTGTGTGTGTGTGTGTGTGTGTGTGTGTGTGTGTGTGTGTATAAAACCAGTATATATATACCGGTATATATATAGATATAGATATATCTGTATCTATAGATATAGATATATCTATAGATACAGATATATCTATATATAGTAAAAAAATGCCCCATTTAGCATCAATTAAGCGTTCTATGACTCTGCAGCCTCCCCATTATAATTCTTCCATTAACCTCAGAAGCTACATTAGGCTGCTTCAGAATAACTGAATTTCCAGCGTCTCCATGCTCATCGTTCTACTCCTGGCATGGAATGAGTAGAATCCCCAAAAAGTATAGTTACTTTCTTTTCTAATTTTATTATGAAATTAATATTCATGTTAATACCACCAACTAAAACAAATTTTTATATTCTTGTTTTAAATTCTGCAATTTATAATGGAAAGTTAGGCCAAAAGAAGGGAAAACCACACAGGATGAAAGCACATGTAGTGATTTACAGTGCAAAATAATAACTTTGAATATGGTGAGAGAACTAAGAATAGTGCTTTAAGGAAAAGATGAGAGGGAACAGAAAAAGAAGTGCATATGTGAAGTGTGACACAGAAGTTTTGTTTGGGAGTAGAGAGATTTTGGGGTAAGAAAATGCCATTTACATAGAGGATAAGTGAGCAGGTAGGGATAAAGACACAGTGTAAAACATTTTAATGTATCTCCCATCCTTCCACTGATATCATTGAGAGACCACCATAGTTAGGCTGCTTTTTGAATCATCATTGGTTGCTATTGGATCTAATCAGTTCTAATTGTAAGTTACATCATATTTGGAAAAAACAACTTTTATGGAATTTTTAAAAAGAAATAAATAACTTGGTTACTGTAACTTTTAAGACTTTGGTTGAGACCTCTTTTGACATGAATTTATATATTTTATATAAAAAATGAGAAATATACACTCAAAACAAAACTTCTTGCAAATGCAGAAATTCAGTCTGTGTTGTATAAACCAACTCTCCTTTCTTGAGGTGTTCTCAATACTTGGGTCTATATTCTGTGGGTATTTTAACTTTAATTGATGATTATATGCATTTCACTTGAATTTTTATTTTTTTGCAGCTACCCATTAAAGTCAATCATTGCAAAGTCCCTAATCTCAATTGTTTTATCATACCTTTTAACTTTTCAGAAGATTACAATAACAAGAGCCCCTTTGAGATTCCTGTATCTAGTTTGGCAGGTGGGTAAATTGTTCTCTGGAGTGACATTCTTTCTTACTGATAAAATTGCTTCTATCATCTAAGCACCTGTTAGATATCTGGCAGCATGGTTTCAAATGATGGAGTCTGTGATATCAATAGAAAGCTCAGAAGGTATCTCCTGTGGGAGACCAGCTCCCGCAGGTCCAGGAGTTCCCTCAGGTGGAGGTGGAGTCAGCGAGGAAAAAGGAAACAACGTGTGGAGACACAGGAGCGCATTTTCAAGAAGAGAAGTGTCTCACTTTATTCTTACAGCATGTCCCTTTTATACTGGGCAGTTGACCTTTTCCAGAGTTAAACTTTTGCCCTTTTGGCAGTTGTTTTTCTCAGAGCTTTTCTTCCTCCTGATGTTTCTGTTACAGGGTACAGCCTGACCTGTTCTATGCTAATGACTAACTTATCCTAACAATGTTTCAATTTCTACCTATAATGACTTTTTCTCAGAGCTTTTCTTCCTCCTGATGTTTCTGTTACAGGGTACAACCTGACCTGTTCTATGCTAATGACTAACTTATCCTAACAACGTTTCCATTTCTACATATAATGGCTTTAGTGGCCGGAGCTGAGTTCCTGCCCTGGCGCCTAAAGGATGTTTACTACTTAGCAATTATTTCAAACACTACTGGCTAAACAGGATCTTAATAATTATAAGGTGCATAACTTGTCTATTACTAAGAAACTAACAGCAAAACAGAATTATCACAATCTGTCTAAAACTCACTTATTCAGTTAAGATAAACTAAATAACCAATATAAGAAGGGGTGTCAGATCTTCATCCTACTGGGGGGCATCCAAAGGGGAATTAAAAAAAATTTTAAGATATAAAGCAGTATCTGTTTCTCAGTCAGAGCTTCAGAATTTGTCACAATTGCAGTGCACTTGGCCATGTCAAACACTGAGGCGCAGCCGGCTCCCAACAATCTCCTAGTGGTTCTCCCACCCTATGGAGAAGAAAACAGTGTGTGGAGAACCAAAAAGATATTTCTCTCTTAAATTGTCATTTACTTCCCAGTATAATCATATGTCATAACCATAACAAGTGCAGGACACCTGTATAATGTGTTTTACCTGATCTCCTTCTAAACCAGAAAGGCAATCTTAAATTGACTCAAGATATAATTATATCAGAATACACAATAATGTCATTACACATTTCTTATTTATATTTTCTATAATTTCTTTGTAGTTAAAATTGATGCTATTTTAAAAATAATCAAATGTGACATAAAAATAATATGTTGCGACCAAAGAAACAACTTTCAAATACGTTAGTGTAAAGACATGTTACTTAAACTTTAAATTTTATTTTCTCATATTTAATAAATGTAATTAAACCAGATTTCTTGAATCATATCAAGTAGTATATAGTAAAATATTTAGCACTTTAACTTTTAGACACGTGAGATAATAACAAAAGTATTGGTTAATTTATTTCCTTTTCTCTCTAGTGTTAATCTTCGTGGGAGCTTTGCATGCATTTTAATTTATCTTAAATTTATGCAAAAATAGATTAACATTTTCTAGCAGTCATTTGTTTCCCATTTTTGCTTTCAGCCATTTTTTAAACCACCTGCTGTATTTGCCTTATGCTCAAAGTATGCTGTTGACAGTTATTAATAATGCAGATTAAATTTGCTTATGATGACAGGCAAAACACTAAGTAAAAACAAAACAACATAATCTTGCATTTGTTTTCCCTGTTTAAGTGGTGGCTTAAAAGAAACACATCTGACTTCAAAGAGCATTGATTTATTACCATGTGGCAAGTCTTACTGAACTGAGATATAGGCAGTATGTGAAAATGAATATAATTACCCAATTTTTCAAGTATTGATCTATTTTATAAAATTATAATATATGTACACATATGCACTCAAAAATAAATATCTTTAGGTTCTTTTGATATTTTAAGTCATTAGAATTTGCAACTAAGATATAATATTATTAGTAAATAAAAATATCTAGGCTGAAGGCAAGTATGCAACTGCCTTTTCTGAAGGCAAAAATTGTCAAGGCGATCATAGATTTTTCATTTTGCGTGTATTTCTACTTTATTCTTCTTGATGTACATCTAAAAAAAGCAGCACAAAACAAATATTTTTAAAACTCAAAAGACGGTGATTAAGACCTGACACAATAGACATTTGTTATACTTTATGTATTTAGACAGTAGCAAAAATGATGGATGAGGTAGATAATTGTCCCTGAAACTCATGTATTTTGACCTGAAGAATTATCCAGGCTTTCAAAGGCTTTCAAAAACCTTCACTGTGAATTGTGGCTATCTGTGATGTTTCCATTTATTTAATAAGAAAAATATATGGACACTCATGATCCCATAGTCCTTGCCCCATGATTGCTTCTTGGATGCTTTTAACTCAGGGATTAATTCTTTGAATTTATTGAAGCAAAAGCAATATAAACAAATTAGATTCAATTTATCCCTGAAAGTAGTGTGGAAATTATAAATTATTATACAACATGTTCATCTAGACATGTCAAAAATATGATTTTTATTTAATATATAACACATTGAATTGATTTTTGTCCATCTATGTTATCTTGATAGATATCTTACAGAGTTTTGTTTTAAGGTCATGCATAAACAGACATGGAAGATTTGGTTTGGCCAATTCAGTATTCAGCCAGTTCTAGCAGGAATAGGAAAATTAAAAGTGCCAGGCTCGGTGCTAATACATTTTATTCATAATTTATTTAATTCTAATGTGTGTAAGGTAGATAATATTATTTGACCCCCTTCTGCAGATAAAGAAACCAAGACACAAAAAGATTTTTTGCAAGGCTTAAAATGTATTGATTTGGAACTAGAAGGCAACCACAATCAAATGATTTCAGAGTCTGTGCTGTAACCACTCCACAGTAATACCTACATTACATCCAGTGAGAATGGGAGAATTGGAAATTTTCATTAGGACTTCGGGAGGGCTACTGTAGTGATTCATTGACCTAAACTTTTTCCTTTCTTACATGTAACATAAGGAGTTAGAGGCAGAATCTGCAAGAAGAGAAGCTATATACATAACGTATGCATATACTGGAGCCAAGATCCTGACTTTAAAAGGAACATTTAGTTGTTAGCTCTGTGCTATTTGACTTTTCTGATCCTCAGTTGTCTCATCTGTTTTGGGGGAAAATAATATTTATTCACAGATTTTCCAACAATGATAGTAAGAGCCAGATGGCAATGGAATAATAGTTTTAAGAGAAAATAGTTATAAATACAAAATATAAAAGTAGGCTATGACAATATTTATTATCATGATAGAGAGTAAGGTAGAATAAGACAACCAACTGAACTTCTAACAAAGAGTGAAGCTAAAATAAAGTTGTGAATCCACAATAATGCACAGAGGTTACCACTGATAAATCCTTGTTGAAGAAATTCTGAATAATGCATTCCAGAAAGAAGGAAATGGGGGACATTAGGAAAGAATGGAATGCAAATAGGAATGGTGCACAAGAATTGTAAACCTGGGGGCAAAGGTAAACAGCATTTACTGCATGAGGTCTGGCCCCTTCTTCACTGACCTTAAGATCTAGCAGGGAGTTAAACATTAAATAATTCATTACAATTCTCCTAGCTAGAAAAATTGCTGTGGAGTATATGGAAAGAGATACGAGTAGCATTCTTCTTTCTGAATAATAATGAGATAATATAATCAAATATGTGTTCCATGGGCATGATTAAAGGCCATTAAGACATTTGAACATTGAAATGGTTGCTTTGTCATCACCTCCTATCACCAGCCAGTAACTCCCTTCCTTCCTATGAATGTTCCCACTACAAGTTTCTCAAACATGCCACACTGTTGTTTTTAGTCTTTGCTCATACGTCTGAGGGGAACCCACACTTTCACCTACTTAACTCACCTACTTCTTTCAGATTCAGCTCCAGGGTCACCTCCTCCAGGGTCAGCTCATCATGCCTTTCCTGTCCTAACCTGCTCCTCTCCAATTTTACTCAGTTAAGTTACACACCCATCTTTTGGTGCCCTCAGAGTATGTGCTACATAACTCTTAAGTTTTCACAAATTATATTAAACATACCTGTTTATATGTTAGTATTCCTCACTAGATGCTAAACCACTGTATGGAAGATAATACAGTCTTAACACATAATCTTTTTCAATTATCACCCTTGGCCTTACTAGGGGAACATTGTCCTAGACAAGTATCCAAAATACAAGGCAAAATATCATCAATGCCATAGATAGCAACAAAAATGCTAAAAGTTACCCAGGTGGTGTGTCATGTTGTAGATCAATAACAACTCATTTACATGAAAATACTTCACCAATAATTTAGTAAGTTGAAGTACCAACTGCAAAAACAGAATGTGTCAACATTGTTGAAAGGTAGTATGTCATTTCAACAAGTTTCTAAAGGACTGTCTACTGACAAAGTCCTTAAGAATTTCTAGTAGAAACTGTTTTAATTTTTGATTTTGAAGTAATTTTAAATTTACAGAGACATTGTAAGCATAGTAAAAAGTTCTGCCTTTTACCGGTCACCTAGGTTCACTAATTGTTACCATTTGGCCACATTTTCTTTTTCTCTATCTATAAATTATTCTTTTAGTCCTATTATTTTTGCTGAACTGTTTGAGATTATCTGGAGTATCTCTTAAGAGCAAGGGCATTCACTGATATACACTCTAATTACGATTACCAAATTCATGAAATTTAAAAGTGCACATTTTATTACCTAGTAGATAGCTCATATTACATTTTACTGACTGTTCAATAATTTCCTCTATGCATTGCCTTCTTTCAAACAAGAACCAAACCAAGATTAGCCATTGCATTTAGCTGTGTGACTTCAGGTTCTTTAAGTTGGAATCCATCTTTGCCTTTCATGGCATTTCTGTTTTTGAAGATACAGACTTGTTCTTTTGTAGACTGAGGTTGTCTGGTGTTTGTTTTTGGTTACACTCAGGTCAATCTTTTTCAGCAGGGACATGGCATGAGAGGTGTTATATTCTCAGAGTAGCACATTAGGAGGCACTTTATATCAGTTTGTAGTCAATATTGGTAGTATTAACTTTTCTCACTTGTGAAGTTGGTGTCTGCCAGGTTTCTAAATCACAGAGCTACCACCTTTCCATTTAAAATATATGAGAAAATGACTTAAATAAATGTTTTATTCTCCACCAAATTGTCACCTAATATTTTTAGCATTTATTGATGATTCTTGGCTAAATTAATTATAACTATAACATTATCGAAAGACATTTTTATCACTATTTCATTCCTTCTACATTAAATATTTTGCATTCTATTATAAGAAATAGCTTTTCTATCTTTCCTATTAATTACCTTGTTCATTTATTTACAAGGAGTGATCAAACAATATGGTGAATGTGTAAATTTAAAAAAATTATTACGGTAAAAGACACATTGTCATTAAACGCCCTCCCTTATTTTGAACACACATCCCATTGTTCTTGCCACTTTCTGAAGCAGTTCTGGAAGTCCTCTTTCATGAGTGTCTTTAGTTGTGCTGTTATGGCTGCCTTGATGTCCTGAATCAGTTAAAAACATTTACCGTTCATGATCATTTTGACTTTGGGGAAGAGCCAGAAATCACACAGTGCCAGATCTGGTGAATAAGGTGTGGGTGAGAACACACCATAATGTTTTTATTTCACAGAAACTGCTGTACCAGAACTGATGTGTGACACGGAGCATTGTCATGATGAAGGATGAAGTAAAGACACTCACGAAAGAGGACTTCAGAACAGCTTCAGAAAGTGGCAAGAATGATGGGATAAGTGTGTTCAAAGCAAGGGGGAGTGTTTTGAGGGGGATTGATGGCAATGTGTCTTTCACTGTAATAATGTTTTTTATTTAAACATTCACTGTATCTTTTAATCACACCTCGTATGTACTTATTTATTATGAGTTCATGGATTCTTATTTTTTTTCCTTGGATTTTCATTAGTCAGTATTTTATTTTGGTACTTAAATTGTCAAAGATATAACTGGTGGAAGCTCCTTCAAGTGGGCCTTATGGCCTTCTGTCATGCCCTTATTTATTGGGTTGTCAGAAAAGTCATGACGTATATTGTCTATGTTTTTCAAAGGTCATTTATTTATATAAAGAACAAAGATCAATTAATGATATATTGCCTGTTTTGTTCGATAACCTTTTGCCATCTATCAGTGAGCTTCATAATTCCTCGCTCATAGAAGGACCTGTCTTTATTTGCGAAAAACTGAACAAGGTGCTGATTTACAGCCTCATATGAATTGAACGTTATACCACGCAAGGAGTTTCAAAGGGAGTGAAACAAGTGGAAATCTGACGTTGCAAGGTCAGGTGAGTATGGTGGGTGTGGCAACACATCCCATCCAAGCTCCAAGAATTTTTGACTGGTGATCAATCTTGTGTGTGGTCTTGCATTGTCGTGATGAAACACAACTCCTTTACAATTAACAAGCTCTTGATGTTTCTGGATGATAGATGCATTCAAACTGTCCAATTGCCGACAGTAGAAATTTGAATTGATTATTTGGTTTCTTGATAGAAGCACGAAAAACACGACGCCTTTAAAATCTCACCACACTGAGAGTATAACCTTCCTCTGATGAATGTCTGCTTTCGATGTCATTTGAGGCGAATCATCACGTTGGGACCAAGACCGTTTGCGCACCACATTGTTGTAAACAATCCACTTCTCATCACCAGTTACCAGTCGCTTCAAAAAAGGATTGTTTTCCTCATGTTTAAGGAGCTTATTGCAGATGTTTATATGCACCATCAAATGAACTCCTTTGAGTTCATGCGGAACCCAAATATCGAGCTTGCTTATGTAACCCAGCTTCTTCAGGTGGTCATGAATGCTTGACTAATGGATGTTCAATGTTTCTGCAATCTCTCGTGTCATGTAACATGGGTTTCACTAGATCAATGCCTTTATTTTGTCATCATCAACCTTGGTGGGCCTCCCTGACCGAGGAGTATCGTTGGGATTAAAAAACCAACACAGAATTTCATGAACCATCATTGGCACTGACGTTCTTGTAGAGCATTGTCACCATAAACTTTATGGAACTTTTCACAAGCTTGATGCGTGTTCTCCCCTTTATGGAAGTAAAACAGTAAAATATGGCAAAAATGCACAGCTTGGTCTTCCATCTTCAACTTGTAAATTTTCCAAAACTCAACCAAATGGCTCAATTTTTTTTAGAATGAAGCTAAAACTGTCAGCTGTCAAATGACATAGCAATAAGATAGATGTGAATGACCCTAGTACCTCCAAAAATGAACTAGTGCCATCTGTTGCAAACATGCATCATGACTTTTCCGACAACCCAATACTTTTTTAATTCCCTACTTTCTGACACCCCAAGGTATTCACAGTCACTTTGTAGTTCCCTTACTCCAACCTTGGAATTGGACATTCCTCCAAGGATCTATCATTACTTGCAGTGAGTAGTTATTTAGAAACTAAGGTCTACGTGTTGAGTGCGCTCATATATATACATATATAAATTATTATATATGTATATATAAATTTCACATACATGCAAATCATAACTTCTTACTGATACTTCCATTTTGAATTCAATACTGCTGAATCATTTTATGCCTTCCCCCATGCCATAACAACATGTTTATTCTACAATGAAAACCCTTGCTCCCAATCAATATGTTTACTCATTTGCTCAGAACAGTAACAACTACAAAGAGCACTCTCATTACTATGACTAAAAAACAAAGGGAAGGCATCGACATTTTTAAATCATGGAAGATTGAAAGAACAATCTCAAGTTACTAAAACTCAGACCTTTGGAAAGAGAGTGTTGCTTAGCTGTTGCCAATAACTCTGCAGCTGGAAAAAGAGCCTTTGGAGCTGTGACACAGGCACCAGAGTTGAGAGTGCACCAGAATTGGTCCTGGTGTCAGACACAATGCTGCTGGTTCTTTGAATATTGAAAAAACTGCTAAGGGTTGATACAGGAAAAAGAACTGTAGCTGCACAATCATTATATGGGGAAATAGAAATAGAACACACAGAGTAGCAAACAGGAGGAGCAAGTCTTTTCTTCTTCCTGATCTAGTTTTCCCAGCATTCTTATTGGCAGAGATAACAAGGAACTGACAACACAAAAATGGAGATTTCTGCCATGTATTGCTAATCAGAGTACCCACTGATAAGTTTAAAGAGATAGTCAATAGCTTAACAAATCAGCAAAATGTAATATTCAACAAAAGTCACCTTCCTTCAAAAAAGGAAAAAAAAAAGATACTATAAAAGTACTGGAATAAATAATAAGAAATTATTCTATATCCATCATTTCTAATTATGACACAGAATTCAGAATCCATAAGATAAAGAGATCATACAGTCATACATTAAATAAATTATTAATGCAATAATCAATATAAGCAAGTTTAAATTTTAAATGATAAACTGAAAGGAAAAGCCA
>NW_017732824.1:207568-208373 GCF_001890085.2 Hipposideros armiger | reverse complement strand
TTATCTTAATTTCTCTTTCTGATATTTCATTATTGGTGTATACAAATGCAACTGACTTCTGAATATTGATTTTGTATCCTGCTACCTTACTGAATTCATTTATCAGTTCCAGTAGTTTTTAATGGAGTTTTTGGGCATTCTCTATGTATAGTATCATGTCATCTGCATAAAATG
Source organism: Hipposideros armiger (assembly GCF_001890085.2). Classification (NCBI taxonomy): domain Eukaryota; kingdom Metazoa; phylum Chordata; class Mammalia; order Chiroptera; family Hipposideridae; genus Hipposideros; species Hipposideros armiger. The sequence goes on along the minus strand of NW_017732824.1, from coordinate 208,199 downwards.
ACAATTTTACTTCCTCCTTACCAATTTGAATGCCTTTTATTTCTTTTTCAAGTCTGACTGCTGTGGCTAGAACTTCCAGAACTATGTTGAATAGAAGTGGAGAAAGAGGACAGCCTTGTTTTGTTTCCGATCTTAAGGGGAATGGTTTTAGCATTTGCCCATTGAGTATGACGTTAGCTGTGGGTTTATCATATATGGCCTATATTATGTTGAGATATGATCCCTCTATTCCCACTTTGCTAAGAGTTTTTATCATGAATGGCTGCTGGATTTTGTCAAATGCTTTTTTCTGCATCTATTGATATGACCATATGATTTTTTTTCATATGTTGATGTGGTGTATCACATTAATTAATTTGAGGATATTGAACCAACCTTGCATAATAGGGATGAATCCCACTTGATCATGATGTATAATCTTCTTAATATATTGCTGAATTCTGTTTGCTAATAGTTTGCTAATGATTTTTGCATCTATGTTCATCAGGGATATTGGCCTGTAGTTTCCTTTATGGTACTGTCTTTGGTTTTCAAATCAGGGTGATAGTGGCCTCATAGAAAGAGTTTGGGAGCCTTCCCTCTTTCTGGATTTTTAAAAATATTTTCAGAAGAATAGGTGATAATTCTATTT
>NW_017732824.1:203436-204378 GCF_001890085.2 Hipposideros armiger | reverse complement strand
AGGCTCTGTAAATATCAGTTAAGTCCATTTGGTCTAATTTCTTATTTTAAGGCTGATATTTCCTTATTGATATTCTGTTTGAATAATATATCTCTTGCTGTCAATGGCATATATAGGTTCCCTACTACAATTGTGTTTTTGTCAGTTTCTCCTTTTAGCTCTGTTAGTAGTTGCCTTATATAATTTGGTGCTCCCTAATTGGGAACATACTCATATATAGTGATAATTTTTATGTCTTTTTGATGTATTGTCCCCTTTATCACTATGAATGCCCATCTTTGTCTCTTGATACCTTTTTTATCCTGAAGTTTGTTTCATCAGATATAAATATAGCTACACCTGTTTTTCTCTGGATGACATTTGCTTGGATTATTGTTTTCCATTCTTTCACTTTGAGTCTATAGTTGTCTTTGAAGCTGAGATGTGTCTCTTGAAGGCAGCATATGATTGGGTTTTGTTTTTTTATCCAATCTGCTACTCTGTGTCTTTTTATTGGTTAATTCAGTCCATTTCCATTTAGGGTGATTATTAATGTATAAGGATTTCTTATAGCCATTTTATCTTTCATTTTCCAGTAGCTTGGTGTCTCCATTGTTTCTTTGCCTTTTTGTTTCTGTTATTTTAGTTTAATAGTATTCTAAGATTTTTTTCCATCTGTTTCCTTTTTATGTAATGTGTTTCAGATCTCAATTTTTGTTTTGTTTTGAGTGGTTACCATTAAGTTTATGTTAAAAATTTTTTTATATATACAGTAGGCCTTTTTCTTCAGCATGCATCTTATCTCCATTCTTGTTTGCAAATCCAGATTTTATCCCCTCCCTTTTTATGTTTTTGTTGTCACAAATTATCCCTATCTATGCTGTGAGTTCATTTCCATGTTGCAATAGCAAATTGTCTTCTTTTCTTTTTCTTTTTTATGTTTTTATCTCCTTTAACCTTTAT
>NW_017732824.1:199287-200821 GCF_001890085.2 Hipposideros armiger | reverse complement strand
ATAGGTTTGGGAAGTCCTCAACGACTGTTTGCTTGAATAGTTTCTTTGTTCTCGTCTCCCTTTTTTCTGCTTCTGGTATACCCATTATTCTTATACTGCTCTTTCTGATGGAGTCATATAAGAACTACACTTTAGTTTTTTCCTGGAAGACCGGATTTCTCTGAGACAGATGTAATCCTATTCTTGCCCTGTCATCTATTACTACAGAAATATGAGAAATTATATGAAGGGAATTTTATCTTTTCTTCCCCTCCACAAATACCATTACAAATATTAATGAACAATCTCACCCCTATCTGAGCCCCACCCTGATAAGGACACCAGTAGCCCTTTTCATTTATGCTGCCTTGACTGTATATTTTTGACACACAGAAAAGAAATTTCAATGGGGGCCTCTAAAGCACTACTTTGATTCTTTTCATATTTCTTTTCTGCCTTGGGACATTTATGAGCTGAGCATCCATATGCATTATTTATTCACCCTACAGTATTATCACAATCTCACCAAATCTATCCAAAAGATCCCAAGGAAAAAATTAAAAAACACTTGTCAAAATATAAAAAACAACTACCTGGAGGCACTGGAGAGAGACTGAAAGCAGACAGAAGTGCAGGGGAGTCCATACTTGGAAAAAGGAAACCACTTTGGGGAGATGGTGTTTGCAGTTTCAGTAGTGACATTAACTATATGCTAAATAAAATTTAGCACATAATACTAAATTTAGTACTCTTCAGAGACATACCATAGTTCAGAGTTCTTACAACAAATCACAATATCCAGAGTAGAATCCAAAATTAAACATTTGAAGAAACTCAAAAATGTCAATGCAAATTGACCCAAGATAATTCAGATGTTGTAATTAGCAGATAGGATTTTTAATCTCTACTCTAGGACATAGAAGAAATCATACTTATAATGAATGAATAACTAAAGAAGCACATCAGGCAACATGTTTATTAAGGATCAATTGAAAATTCTAGATCTAAAAAAATAGAATATCTAAAAGTAAAAATTTATTAAGTGGACATAATAGGAGAGTAGAGATGACAAAAGACAGATTCAGTAAACTTGAAGACTGATGTATAAAAATTAACTAATCTAGAGAAAAAAAAATGGAAGTAAAATGAACAAAGTCTCAGTGACAAAATTAGAGGATCTAAAACGCATGCAATTAGTGTAATTAGTGTCTAAAAGAAAAGGATACAGGGGAATAACACAAACTGTTTGGAAAAATAATGGCCAAAAATTCCCCAAATTTGATGAAAGACATACATTTGCATATTCAAGAAGTTCAAAAATGTCCAAACACTTCAGACCAATAATGTATAGAACATCTATAGTCAAGTATTCATCAATACTTCTTTTTTGTTTTGTGTATCATTAGAACAGACAATTCTATGACTGTTTTAAGTGTTCAGTATTGCTTCTGCTTATACTTGAGGTTATCGTAGAAACCATCTTTTGCTCACATTCTCATTCTTCTTGTTCTCATAAAATGTGATAAGAACATATCTTTTTTTTAGGGATTAGCTA
>NW_017732824.1:173491-197772 GCF_001890085.2 Hipposideros armiger | reverse complement strand
TAAATTCCTTGGATATCATTACTTAGAAGAGGCATGTCTAGCTACTGAAAAACAAAAATCAGTATACAGCTTTCCAGACATTTCTCCAGAATAAAGAGGCTAAGAGGCTTCCTGAAGGGCTTCGTTCTCTGTTGCTTGATCCTTCCCAATAGACCAGAAATTAGCCTTTCAACTTAAGCCAATGAGACATGTTTGTTTGGCCAACAATACAGGCAAGTGGAGTATGGCTCAGGCTCTTGGGAGTCATTCCACACTGACACGCGATCCTAAGCCCTTGCTGCCAACATCGATCCCACCTTTGTAGGCTCCATTAAGAGAATTCAGAAACCAGTCTTTCCCCCTCTTGCTAAATATCTCCTTTTCTATTATCATCATTTGGAGGAATTTAGAAAGCATGCTGTGCTTCGCAAAAAGGTGCAAGCTGCCAAATGCTCTGCACGAGATGGAGGGTTAGTCATTTGGCACTGTCAGTTTTTTTCATTGACTTTGGCATAAAGGTCCATTTCAGCAGGGAAGAATCAGCATGTCAGCTGAGACATGTGATCTTTTTTCAGCGTCACTGCTAGTGCCAACTCGTAGTAAATTAGGCGCCTAACTTATTAATGTTGACGAATCCATTAGAGTTGACAGGCGCCTGGCTTTGCCACCTGGAATTAACTGTGACTGGTCAGAAGTGCTGTCAGTCACCAAGTAAGAAGTCAGATAATGAGTGGAGCTGCTACTTTTACCTGGGCTTTTACAAAATGGAGAGTTTAGGAATCAAACAAAGATTCATACAATGTTTGAGATTAAGGATCTGAGCTAAAGTTAGGAATATTTATGGCTTGGCATAATACCTTAAATTGCTGTAAAAACAGGACATTACAAAATATCTCTCCACAGCTAGGCATAATTGGACTCTCCCTCCTTGTTTGAAACACTTTTTCTTAATGGCACATAGTATTCAGTAAGAAATGCCAGAATCCCATCCCTGGGTTTGCAGAATAATCACTTCTTTGAAATCTAGTTTATTGTAATTACCACACAAATACTTGAAGGATTTTGAAAAGTGATTAATGTATTTCAACCCATATGCATACACCTAAAAAGAGACAATGTCACCACTTTAACAGGGACTAAATGTACGTCAAGATGGGGCGTAAACTGGTCCGTGCAGACGTTTACAAGTAGGGATTTGAGCAGAGCCTTCAAATGCACTTCTGTTTGATAAACACAAAGCAGCTCAGAAACTGGCTGAGCTAGACCAACTTCTGTAATGCAATGTGACATTTTGTGATTATCTTAAATATGACTTGCTTTATATACAGTGAATGGAACTTTTAAAAATAGCTTACTACTTTTGTAAAATCAAGTAAAGTGAAAAAATCCCTCAGAGTGACATTATACAATTGCAGCATCAAGAATTCTAATGATGCCAAAATGGTCTATTTTAAATCTTAGTATAACTCATTCTTGGTATATTCAGAAATTTGAGACTATAAAATTTGCAACGTAGGAGAGTAATTCATTGCAAATGACCTGAAACTGGAAGCTTAATAAGTTTTACATTCCAGGGTGGTATAAACTTTAGCTCTATTAATCAGGCATGGTATTTTAGCTCAGGCCCATTAGACATTGGAAATACCCAGCACAGAAGGAGGTAAAGAATAATGTGACTTCATCAAGATTTCTGATCATAGACTCAATATATTCCCATACTTGAAAAAATTATTCTTGTTATTATATTTTAAGGAGTTGAAAATGACCTGTTTGAAAGGGGCTATCCAGAATCAGGAGAGATATTTTTCAAAGCACTAAAAAGCTAAGTAGCCACCGTGTTACTGTCGTATGTGAAATTTAATATGCTACACAGCTGAACTTTTTTACATTACAGATGGGTGATGGCCTAAGAATTCGATCAGGTCTCTTCTACTGCTTAAATATGAACCGTAACTTGTGACTAAACTAAATTCTTTCCTCTGCTAAGTGGTCTCATCATGCCCTGAATTCCTCACCCACATCCTTATACAGAGCACCCACCCATAATTATATGTTGAATTTGAGTCTTCCATCCCTAGACTTTCATGAGGGCAGGAAGTATCTACTCGTACTTTGTTCACCACCATATTCCACTTTGTACCTTACATATTTGTTGAAAGAATGAATGATATCTGTTTAAGACAGAACACCAAAAAAATGTTTTTTTCTTAACCCAATTGTTTTCATCAGCTTTGCTTATAATAATAAGCACTTAAAGCTGATGCTTCAATTTAGGCTGGTGAATAATAAAGATTGTGAGTGGGCCTTATTGCTATTTTCTAATTTAGTTCCTTATTTTCTTGCCTTAACTCTAGCCTAGTCTAAATATATGGCTTCTAACAGGAGCAAAATCTTCATAGTCTTATAAGTTGATGGGAATCAAATTTATTTTTTAATGTATAATATAGCCAACCTAGGTTTGAAATAGAACAAACTATGTAAGGGGGGAGAGGGGAATGTAGAAGAGGGCAAAGGGGGTCAAATATATGGATGGAAGGAGAACTGACTCTGGGTGCTAAACACACAATATGATACATAGATGATGTATTACTGAATTGTACAGTTGAAACCTATGTAATTTTACTAACCATTGTCACCACAATAAAATTTAATTTAAAAAAAACCATGTAATCCATGAATATGAATCGTGCTAAGCTTAGACACTCTGGTAATTTACAATTAATTACCTTTCCCCCTTCACATGTAACTATATGACTATTGACATATTATTAATATATAAATGAGCCAAAGGTGGTCTCTGTGTGTTGGTCCCTAGGTAGGTCCCCACTGAAGGCTGAGGCCCAGCTCAAAAGCCTGCTGGCACCAATCTCAAATTTTTACATATTCAATTATTATTAAAATAGTTCAAAAAAACATATTTTTAGTCATTTAGGATCTATCTGTTTTGCATTCCCATGAAGCATCACCTGAAAATTGTTAACCATTAATAAGATAGGGTCTTGTAGTTATAAGGCCCTAAGCCACTCCCACTTTAAGGAGTTCTCTGATCCAGAGACTTCCTGCTATGCTCTGAGTGACCTCTCTTAGACAGGTAAACTTCTCCTCTGATCCACAGGTGTGCATATGCTTTCTTACCCTTCTGGGCAGTGACCTCCTCGTTGTGAACCTCTAGATGGTCTTCTACTGTGAGGGACTTCCCCTCTCATGAGCCCTGTTCAAGCCCTGCCCAATAAAACTTTTTGTGTATTACTGCCTCTTCTGGTTATGTCTTTTTCCTTGATAAACCCTAAATCCCTTGAGCCCCTACACAACATATAGTTAGAAAAAGCTTGACCCCTGAGGACATGTTGGTAGAAATTCATACCCAGAGAACATCTTCACTATAAGCACTCTGTTAATCATACAAACAATATGTTTCACCACAATTTCAAAGCCAGAGCTCTTAAGCTATAAGGAGCTATGGATATACCTTCAAAGATCAACAACTACCAAGTGCTGTGCGTATAAACTCTTTTTAAGGGAGAGAGTGCCAGCCTTTCTCCAGCTTTATTCTTTTCCATTTTCCCTCGGTTCACCATACTCAGGTGCATTTCTGTCAGGTCTGTCGTGATATGGCATTATTTGACTGTTCATACCTTACATATTGTTACGAGTCCACTAGGATTCCCTTCTTCTGGGAAATTTTTCTTTCTTTACTGACCCAGCTTTGACAATCTTTGTTTTCTCTGAATTTGGATCCCTTTTAAAGTCTATCCCACATCATAATGAGCTTTTACTACTATTTATGTTGCTTTTTATTTGTTTTATCACCCTTGGACTCTGGCCTTGTAGGAAAAAGATCTGTGTCTTTTAATTCCTATCTATAGCTCTGGCCACAAAATAGGCACTGAGACATTTGACTTATTAACTGCTAGGAGGCAAATGAGGAAAATACTGTCCTCCTATGTTAGTGGTAGGGAGGTGTTATATCATGATGACTAGAGACTCTTATCAGCCTAAGTTCAGGTTCCAGTTCTCCCATTTTCTGGCAATGGGACCTAGAGCAATTTATTTAACCTCTCTCAGAATCAGTTTCGTCATCTGTAAATGGAAACAATAATAGTACCTGCTTAATAAAACTCCATGTAATAGTATTCTATAAACATTACCTGTTACTACATACTCCTTTAATGAGGATTTAAATGTCTGCTCAGAAACACTTAAATGAAATATAATATACAAGGGAATAAATATTTGTTGAGCACATAATCTGTGTCAGATATTATGTTGGACACTCCAGATTTAGGTAGGTGGAAAAAAAGTGTGTTGAAGAAAATTAAAAGGAAAACACATGCTACTCAAGCAGAACCCGAGGGAAATTTTCTAGCATTAAATACTTATATTGGAAAAGAAGAAATGTCTCAAATCAATTACCTCAGTTTCACCTTAATAAAATAGAAAATGAAGGGCAAATTTAAGACAAGGCAAGCACAAAGAAGGAAATAATAAGGATTGCAGTAAAAATTTGATGGAATACAAACAGAAAATCCATAGAAAAAGAAATCAATGAAACCAAAAGCTTGTCTGAGGAAATCAATGAAACTGATAAACCTCTAGCCAAACATTCAGGAAAAACGAAAGAAGAAACAAATATCAACATTAGTGACACCACACCAGATTTTACAGATATTAAAATAATTTCAAGGGAATATTATAAACAACCTTATGCCTATAAACTTGAAAACTTCAATGAAATGGATTAATTCCTTGAAAGATACAAACCACCAAACTCACTTAAGAAGATATAGATAACTTTAACAGCCCTATATCTATTTACAAATTTTAATTTGTAGTTAAAAACCTTTCCACAAAGAAATCTCCAGGCCCAGATGGCTTCAGTGGGGAATTCTAACAAACATTTAAGGAATAAATATTACCAATTTTATGTAAACTTTTCCAGAAAAATTGAAAGAGGGAATACATCTCTACTTACTCTGAAGCCAGCATTATCCTGATACCAAAACTAGGTACAAATATTACAAGAAAAGAAGAAAACCAAAATAAAAAACCTGACCAATATCTTTCACAAACATAGATCTAATATCTATGTTGTATTTAATTTGCCAAAATTTTGCATAGAGTATTTGCATCTATGTTCATATATATGTTCATAGATACATATACATATACATATACATACATCATGACAAAGTGGGCCTCAGCCCAGGAATGCAAGGTTGGTTTAACATTCAAAAATCATTAAATATACCTTACCATATTAATAAATGAAAAAAATGTGATAATCTCAATGGACACAAAAGTATTTTTACAAAATACAACTTCACAGTAAACTAGGAATAGGAGGTGAATTTTCTCAATTGATAAAAGGCACCTGATGGTGAATTGCTGAAGACTTTACCTTTAAGATCAGGAACAAGCAAGAATAATGGCTTTCACCACTTCTTTCACTATCATACTGAAGGTCCTGAAAAGTTTAATAAAGCAAGAAAAGTAAAGTGTGTTTATATTTAAAAGGAAGAACGAAAACTGTGTAATTCACAGAAAACTTAATTACTTATGCAGAAAATCTGGTGGGCTCTAAGTAAAAATGATACTAAAATTAATAAGAGTCTCAAGGGTGCAGGGTACAGGATCAATATTAAAAAAATCAAACACATTTCTATACCAGCAATGAATGAACAATTGCAGTTTTTTTTTTAAGATTTTATTGAGAATTGGGGGAGGGGAACAGCACTGGGGAATCGGGGAAGGGGAACAGACAAGTTGCTGTCCTTTTGTTCTTCAGTCTAGTTGTGGAGGACGTCGCTTCACTGGCTCATGTTGGTATTATCATTGTGCTCTTCCCAGGTGAGGCAAGTTGCTCACTGACTTTTGGAAAGCCTCTCAAGGCTCACGGCGGCTCACGAAAGCTCATGCCAGCTGCTGGCCAGCCCCACTGCAGCCCATGCCATTGCCAGTGACCCATGGCAGCCCAGCTCCAGGTTGAGCTGTTGTTCATCATCTTAGCTGTAGAGGACGCAGTGTCATTGGCCCTCATGTGGGATCTGAACTGGGGTCCTGCTGCTCAGAGCTGGCATCCCAAGCCAAGTCTTAACCAACTTGCCACTCAGCTGGCATGAACAACTAGAGATTTTAATTAAAAACATAATACCGTTTACAATGGCATCAAATTTATGACTAAATGTGAGGCAAGATGTGTAAGATCTACGAAACATTGCTGCAGAAAATTAGTCTTCTGTTAGTGGAGAGATATATTTTCTCGTGAGTTGAACAACTCAATATTGTTAAGATGTCAAATTTCCTCAAACTTATCTACAAATTTAGAGCAATCCCACTCAAAATCCCAGCAGGCATTTGTACATTCCTCTGTTAAAGTTTTTTTTTCACAAAGAAGTTCCATCAAGCTTTTGTCAGTGTCTAAGAAAAAACTTAAAATCAAAATCAAAGAAGTCAAATCATGGACATATGACACATGTAAATCCCACTTTTGGTCATTCTTCCTTCTTTCATATGTCTCTGATTAGTCTTTTAAAAATTTTTTTTGGTGCTGATAGGTCTATTTGTGGGGAGAAAAAAGGAAATGTGTTTGTTATAGAAGATGATTAACTTCTATAATGGAAGAAATAGCCAAACTTGTGACTTGCTAGATAAGGAAGCACTTGGTCAATGAGGGTTAATCCAGTGGTGATTGTGCCAATCAAAGGTCTTCTGAAGGGTCCTAATAATTTTTTTTATTTTTTAAATTAAAGTTTATTGGGGTGACAATTGTTAATACAATTACATAGGTTTCAAGTGTACAACTCTGTAATGTATCATCTATATATCACACTGTGTGTTCACTACCCAGAGTCAGTTCTCCTTCCATCACTATATATTTGACCCCCTTTACCCTCATCTACCATGCCCCTCCCTCCTTACCCTCTGGTAACCACTAAGCTATTGTCTGTGCTATGATAATTTCATATTCACCTTTGCAAAGCTTGGAAGCCTGGAAGGTGGCCTCCTGTGCTGCACAGTACACTGGTGTGTGAGGTGAGAGCCTGGCTCCCATCCACTCTCAGACTCTCAACTGTTTGTCTGTATGTGAGAAAAGCCCTTCACCTCCAACCTTCTTCAGAGCAAAAAGAAGAGGATGTGTTAGTCCAGAACTTTCCAAGCTGTGTTCATTAACACATTGGCCTCCAACCTTTTTGAATTCCCCCTCCAGGAAAATCTTTAAATATTTATACCCAGCATATGTATATTTATGTATTTGTGATTACATGCATGTGTATGTTTGACTATATCAATATATTATATAAATTGTAAAAAGTTGCAGAAATGACTAAAGATGAGATGAAAACAAATAGATGTCCTCACATTTTCTTCCCAACTGTTCACTGATCATGTTGGAGCCCAGGTTCGAGACTGGGCCTCATACTCCATCGCTGCCAGAGTAGATGAGTGATGGCATGAGCACAGGCTGCTTAGGCATCTACTTGGCTCAACCAAGTCAGCTTCACTTTAATCTGTCCTATATATTAGAGGTCCACTGACTAAATAAATTTTGAAAATATTAAACTTGCTATTCTCTATGGTTCTTTTTTTCCCCTCAAAGAACCTATTTCCTCATTAAATATACCATCATATTTAATGTTATGAATTCCTCCTACTGGACATGCAGCAAACTATGCACTACTAGAACAAACAGTTCCTGACAGGAGAAACATATTAAATTTCTTCAATTTTTGTTTTCTTTTGTTTTTCAACATGACAAACTTTGGCTATCACAATACCCTGCAAAGTGAGATAATAAGAGAAGCTGGGGCGGATGACTGTGAAAACAATCAAAGAGAATTTTTTTAAACAACTAAACATAGTCAAGTAAGTGAGGCCTACTGTATAGACCATTTCTTTTCATATCAAAATTATCCTAAAGAAAACAGCCAGGACCCCCCAAGTGGCTCAGCTGGTTAAGAGCTTGCTTGGGAGCACCAGCTCTGAGCAGCAGGGCTGCGGTTCGGATCCCACATTGAGGGCCAGTGATGCTCGCTCTCTACAGCTAAGATGATAAACAACAGCTCGACCTGGAGCTGGGCTGCTGTGAGTTGTCAGCAATGGCATAGGCTGCAGCAGGGCTGCAGTGGGCTGCCGTGAACTACGTGAGTGGCTGGCAGCCAGCGTGAGCGGCTGGTAACTGGTGTGAGCTACCAGGAGCCGCTGTGAGCAGCCGACCAATGACTGGCAACCGATTGCCTCACCCGGAAAGAGCACAATGATCATACCAGCATGGGCCAGTGAAGCGACGTCCTCCACAACTAGACTGAAGAACAAAACAGCAATTTGTCTACCTGTCTGTTTCCCTTCCCCGATTCTCCAACGCTGTTCCCCTCCCCTCAATTATCCAATAAAATCTTTAAAAAAAAAAGAAAACATCCAGAGGGACAATTAAATTAGATACAATCCTTAATATACCTCCTAGGAAACAGCTCCCAGTGGCAAAAGTTACTCTGAAATGAGTGGTCTTAACCGAGAGCTACTGGGGTCATGCAGTGATGTTGTTAAAGTATCGATTTATAAAATAAGGAAAACACAACTTGTGTCTCTTGGATGACAGGATGACTGTGCCTCAGGACTGGGTGGCCCCGCACTGCATTTCTGGTCAGGACCCCGAAAAGGTAGGAGGGCACTGACTTTGGGAAACTTCTGTTCCAAATTCACAAAAGAAATTCAACAAATCACCAAAATAAAAATCTCATTTCCTGGCGCTGCAATTTAGCCCTTGAAGTGAGGTTCTCTAGGAGTCAGTTTGCCCTGAAGGGCAATCTGGAAGAAAGGATTGCTTTTCTCCTAAAACCTGGGCTGCTGACCTTTTCAGATCTAGCAAATAGCCTCCGTGCTGACTCATAAAAGTGTTTTCAGGACTCTGCCATTCCATCTACTTTCCCAGGATGCCTGAGATGCCTAGCCCCTGTTGGAGTCATCCCAACAATTTCTTCCTGCCCACTAGGGTTGGGAGAGTTCATGTGAGTGATGGTGTGGAGATGGTGTGCATAAATTCAAAGGATAATTATCCTTACATATTGGATTGCAACCCCAACATGTTCATCCCATCATTAAAAGCACTGTAAAGATAACTAGCGCTTTCTGTGGTTCTGCCCCACATGTCTGCCTGTAAGCACCCTGCAGAGGGGGTCCCGCAGACTCAGGCCAGTGCTGAGAACTTGAACTATTGACTAGCCATTTAATTGCCTTTAAACTACAAACCCCAAACTTCACAGAGCTGGTCCACTGCAAGTGGCTGTTGAAGGTAAAGCCTCATGTTTTCTGCCAAGAACCTCTCTCTCCACATCAGAGGACAAAGCTTAAATTCCTGCAGATATGTGCAAAATGGTTCCCCTTCAGCTTGCCATGTCCATAAATGAATTCACCAGATACCCTGGAGGCAGGGGCCACCAAATAAAATAGGATCCACGGACTACAAAAGGAGCTGATTATCTCTACCTAAAGGGAGAAGAAAGTGGGTGTATCAATGCATTAATATAACCCCTCCACCATCAGCAAAAGGGACAGGGACAGGACACACATGAGTGTTTGTTCCACAACCATGCCCTGGGTATGCATGTGTGTGTGTGCACACAAGAGACAGAGACAGAGAGAGAGAGAGAGAGAGAGAGAGAGAGAGAGAGAGAGAAGGGAGAGATGTGGGCTGCCTCTAGCCATCTCTCCTCTCCCTGCACAGCCCTTTTCCTTTCCGAAGCGATCATCCTCTTCACACGTCTCACAGGCTGGTGAAGATCCTCTTCATTGATTAAACACCCAGCTTTTCCTGCTTGGAAAGGAAGCTGATGTTGATTTTGTAGGTGGTAAAGTTGTACTCAGGAGCAGAAAGCAGAATGGGGGCCCTGGATGGAGATGTCATCTAGCTTCCCAGGGGCCCATGCTTCTCTAGCCCCCAATTGTGCAGATAGCCCTGAATCCCTCACAGCTGCTCTGGCACTTCAGGGGCTGCTGGCTTGCCCTGAGAAGCCACCCAAAGCTACTCACAAAGAGGCCACTCTTCTGTGTGCCAGGACTTGGAAGCTTTGCAATACATGTCCACTTCTTCTCTGGGATCACAGTTCCTGGATCCCCAGGGAGCGCGTCTGGGTGGTATGATAGGGGGAACAAGATTATAAATGGTCACATTATTATCCTTTCATCTGGAGCCCCACCATCACAGCAAGTCAGATCCCCCTCCCAAGGACTCTCTTCACTCAGCACGGGCCCCCAGGGCCTGTCCAGACCGTGGAAGCCTCCATTCTGTCTCACAGGAAAGGCATTAAGGTACTTGGGCTATCCCTATTATTACTTACATTTTTATTGCAAATGAGTAACAAAAAGGGAGGCTGTTGTGTTGACTGAGTAGATAGGTGACAACTGTGCATGGAATTGCTCTGTGAAGAAAGACTTCCCAAATGCACTAACAGGCTGAGGCTGTCAAGATGGCATGGCTGTTATAAGCTCTCATAGGACAGGGGCCAGACTCTCTGCATCACCGTGTACCCCACAATTGTCTCTTACAATTTTAAGGGTGCAGTGAATGCTTTTTGACTTAATGGCAAAGCGGCCTCTGCAGGCCCCTGGAGCTGTATCTGAAGCGTGTCCTCATGAAAACTATTGTGAAAGCAGGCACTGGACATGTCCCAGGTGTAGGACACAGTTGTAGACAATCTCCACACACTTACCTCCTGCTCCTGAGAGTCACCTTCAAGGCAGCAAGACTCTCTTCTTGGGCTCAGATGTCAGCATATTTTATTTAAGAGGTTCCTATTTGGAAGATAATTAATAGTGCGGCTAATGGTAAGAGAACTCTAAAAATGACCCCAAGGGACGAGCTGTGAGCCAGGCAGCTGGGAAGGTGCACAATGGGACTCAGAAAGAGGTTGGAGGGCAGGCGGTGCTGCGGGCTGGGTCCCAGTGAGAGGCTGCCCACTGGACCCAGCCCCAGGAGTGAGCAAGGCAGAGAGGACACATGAGTTCTGCGAGCAGTTAGTCCCCACCAGATTGAAATGGTTGCATTCTTGCTATGGACTGTTTAAACAACATTCAGCATTTGTTGTTGAATGATTCAAGATGGCAGATTAGGTATGTACTTTGCCCACTGCATCCCAGAATCACACCAAAATTACAAATAAATTATAGAACAATCAACCTCAAGAGTCATCTGAGCACTAGCTGAACAAAACCCCTATAACTAAGGATCTAAAGAAGAGGCCATATGAAGACTGGTAGGAGGGATGGAGACACGAAACTAGCTGATCCCAAACCAATAAAGAGAGGGTTAATGCTGTGAGGGAAACCTCAGTGGCAAAGGGTCCCCCTGAAGAGGGCCCTCCCAGCCCCAAGCCAGGCTTCACAGCCCAGGGTTCCAGTGCCAGGAAGAGGAGTTCCCATAGCATCTGGCAGTGAAAATCAGTGAGGTCTTTACCTGCTTTTCTGGTGAGGAGGAAGGCAGCTGGAAAACCAGACATCCTATTGTAGAGCCGGCACACAGACTCACTCACCTGGTCTCTGGTGGAGGGGTGGCAGCTCAGGAGGCCCAGGGACATGTGGGGAAGAACTCAACTGAGTGCACAGGAACTGGAGGGACGGGAGCCATTGTTGACTCTGTGTGGAGCCTGCACACGTGTGGCTTCAGGGGGACACCATCTTTTCTGGGATAAGCCCTCCCCAAAAGGGCCAAACCTGAGATTGCATTGGTCTGCTGCAGGGGTCGGCAAACTGCAGCTCGCGAGCCACATGTGGCTCTTTGTGTACATTCAGTCTCAAAAGTTTGCTGACCCCTGAAAGAGCCAATCCTGTCCCTCACAACAGTTTAAAAATTATTTGAGCCATAAATATATTCTTACAAATAGGAAAATTTAAAGTAATATTACAAATGAAACTATGATAGTGTCAATTTTCAAATTTCAATTTTCAAGTAAATTTTTCAATTTTACCTCAGAGCCATATGTACGTACCCAAAAAGCCACATGTAGCTCACGAGCCGCAGTTTGCCGACCCCTGGCGGCTTTTCCATCTCAAAAGTTTGCTGATCCCTGGTCTGCTGGAATCAGCGCATGGGCACTGTCATGGTAACACCCTGGAGCCCTGCCATCTGCACAGCTGGGGCTACATTGCCCGGAAAACTCTTGAATGCCAAACTTCTGGCCTTGCCCCACAGGCTGAGGATTAAAGTGGGTGGAAGGCCTGTGGTGGCCCAGGAAACATTTGCTGGAGGGTGTTAACCCAAGACATGTGCCTCAGTGTAGACAGGCGGTGGCTGGCTGTAGTGTTTTTAGGGCATTTTTGCAGGATGGTCACAGGCCCAGCACCAGTCTGGGAGCAGAGACTGCACTGAATTTGTACAAACTACTGACCGCAATTCTTGGCTCCCTGGAACGCCACCCACCTACAGCTGCATGCCAGGAGCACTCTGGGCACCTGGATGACTGGCCCCACCCCACAGGCCAAAGAGGTCTTTTACAGCAGCAGACAATCTCCAACAGCCCAGGGAAATTTTAGTAGTAGAGAGTGACCCCAAAACTGCACCACAGCCACTTGAGGACAGCTCTCAGGAATCTGCAAGCCTAAGGTAGTGGTTGGCTGTAGTGTTCTCAAGGCAATGTGCAAGGTGGTCAGAGACTGGGCACTAGCATAAGAACTGAATCTGTATTAACATTGTAAAAACAACTGGTCACATCTCATGACTCACTTGAGCTCCACTCCACTGACCCAGCTAGTGCTACATTGCCAAGGGCAATTTCAACACCAGGTCAACCAGCCTAGCACACGCACCTAAGGAGCCTCTTTCAACAGCTGGGCTTGCGGGCAGCTGTCTGGGGCCAATAGGTCTGGGGAACCCTGAGCCTTTTGCTAACCTGTCCCAGGTCCTATATTGGTGGCAGCTGGCCTCGGCTTACAGTGAGGCCACCCCCACATGCCTTCAGGTCCAGCACAGTCAGCACCCAACCACATATAGTTTTGAGGCTCCTACCAGGTAACCACAGGCCAGTAACAGGCAAGGCTGAAACTAGCCTACACAGGAGCCCCTCACAAGACACACCAGAAACAACACACCCAGGAGGCCAGCTTCAGACCACATCAGAGCACTACATGCTTAGCCCCACAAGTGGCACACCTAAAGGGGAGGGGGTCTCAAGAGGCACAAGAACATGCAGGGGCAAATCCCCTTCTGAGGAGTCAGGCCCCACACAGCAGTTCATACACTGTGGGCATAAACATTTCTCATAGTTAGTCAGCCTAGTAGTCAATCCCACCTACTGACACGCCAAAAGCAACAAAGTCTCAACTACAACAGGAGAAACACACAAAACACAAGGGACACCTCTGGAACACACACACACACAGGAGATTAGGGAGACTGCATAATTTGACTACACAGGACACATACTACATAAGGCCATGCAGCAAAGACAGAGACACAGGAGATCTACATAATACATAGAAGCAAACACAGAGCAGCAGCCAGAATGAGGAAACAAAGAAACAGAAGAAACCTTCAGAAATGGAACTAAATGAAATGGAGGCAACCAACATACCAGGGACAGATTAAAACATTGATTATAAGAATGCTTAAGGAACTTAATGAGAATTTCAACACAGAGATAGCAAGCATAAAAAAGGACATTGAAACGATGAAAAATAACCAGTCAGAAGTAAAGAATACAATAACTGAAATGAAGAATACACTAGAAGGACTCAAAAGCAGAATAGATGAAGCAGGGGATTGAATCAGTGATTTAGAAGACAATGTAGTAGAAAACACTGAATCAGAACAACAAATCCAAAATGAATAAAAAACAACAAAGATAGTTTAAGAGACCTGTCAATAACAAGAAATCAAGTGCAACAACATTCACATAATAAGAATACCAAAAGGGGGCTGGCAGAGTGGCATGTTGGTTAAGAACTGGCTTGGGATGCCAGAGGGCCCAGGTCAGATCCCACATATGAGGGCCAGTGACACTGCCCTCTACAGCTAAGATGCTGAACAACAGCTCAACCTGGAGCTGGGCTGCCGTGAGTCGCTGGTGATGGCGTAGGCTGCAGTCCCCTGCTGCAGTGGGCTGCCATAAGATACCATGTTTAGCCAGCAGCCAGCATGAGCGGCCAGCAGCTGCGGTGAGTGGCTGTCCAGAGGCCAACGACTGATCTGCCTCACGCAGGAAGAGTGCAATGATGGTGCCAGCTTGGGCCAGTGAAGCAACATCCTCCACAACCAGACTGAAGAACAAAACAACAGCAACTTTTCTGTTCCCTTTCCCCGACATCCCAAGGCTGTTCCATCCCCCAGTTCCCCAATAAAATCTTTAAAGAAAATACCAAAAGGAGGAGAGAAGGAGCAAGGGATTGAGAGCCTATTTAAAGAAATAATGAATGAAAACTTTCCTAACCTGGTGAAGGAAACTGACATACAAGTCCAGGAAGCACAGAGACTCCCAAACAAAATGAACCCAAACAAGATGAACCCAAAGAGACCCACACCAAGACACATCATAGTTAAAATGCCAAAGGTTGAAGACAAAGAGAAAATCCTAAAAGCAGCAAGAGAAAGACAGCAAGTTACTTACAAGGGAGCTCCCATAAGATTATAAGCTGATTTTTCTACAGAAACTTTGCAGGTCATAAGCAAGTGGCAGGAAATATTCACAGTGAAGAAAAACTAGGGCCTACAACCAAGACTACTCTCTCTGGCAAAGCTATCATTTAAAAATGAATAAGAGATAAAGAGCTTCCAATAAAAGAAAAAACCTAAAGGAATCCATTACCACCAAGCCAATATTACAGGAAATGTTAAAAGGACTTCTTTAAGGCTTGCCGAGTGGCTCAGTTGGTTAAGAGCTTGCTCAAGAGTGCAAGCTCTGAGCAGCAGCATTGCCGGTTCCATTCACGACCTGAGCTGAGCTGCTGCTGAGCTGCCAAAAGGTGGCAGGATGGCTCAGCTAAAAAAAAAAAAAAAAGGACTTTTTTTAAGCAGAAAAAAAAGGAGAGAACAAATTAACTAACAAGGACCAAAAATACTAATAATAAAATGGCAATAAATATGTACCTATCAATAATCATCTTAAATGTAAATGGATTAAATGCCTCAATCAAAAGACATAAGAAAGCTGAGTAGATAAGAAAACAGGACCCATGCATATGCTGTCTACAAAAGACCCACCTCAGATTGAAAGGCACACAAACTGAAGCTAAAGAGATGGAATAAGATACCTCATGCAAATGAAAACAAGAAAAAAGCTGGAGTAACAATACTTCTATCAGACAAAATAGACTTTAAAACAAAGACTATAATAAAAGACAAAGAAGGGCATTATATAATAATAAAGGAATCAATCCAAAAAGAGGACACAACCCTATAAACATCTATGCACCCAACATAGAAGCACCTAAATATATAAAACAAATATTGACTGACAAAGACAGAAATCAACAGAAACACAATAATAGTAGGGGATTTCAACACCCCACTGACACCAATGGACAGATCATCCAGACAAAAAATTAATACAGAAACTGTATTAATTTGGCCTTGAATGGTACATTATAACAGATGGATTTAATCAATATTTTTAGAGAATTTCACCCCAAAGCATCAGAATGTACATTCTTTTCAAGTGCACATCAAACATTTTCCAAGACAGACAACATGCTGGGCCACAAAACAAGTCTCAATAAATTTAAGAACATCGGAATCATATCAAGCATCTTTTCTGACCATAGTGCTATGAAACTAGAAATCAATTACAAGAAAGAAAATGAAAAACACGCAAATACATGGAGATTGAATAACATGTTGCTAAATAATGAATGGGTCAACAATGTGATCAAGGAAAAAAATCAAAAGTTATCTTGAGACAAATGAAAATGAAACACAATGAGCCAATATCTATGGGATGCAGTGAAAGCATTCCTAAGAGGAAAATTCATTGCAATGTAGGCCTACCTAAAGACACAAGAAAAATCTCAAATCAATAGTCTATCATTATACCTAATGGAACTGGAAAAAGAACAACAAAATAAGCCCAAAGTGAGTACAAAGAAGGGAATAATAAATACCAGAGTGGAAATAAATTAAATAGAAATTTAAAAAAATACAAAAGATCAATGAAACAAAGAGCTGGTTTTCTGAAAAGATAAACAAAATTGACAAACTGTTTACCAGACTCATCAAGAAAGGAAATGACCCTAATAAATGAAATCAGAAATGAAAGAGAGTGACAGTAGACACCACACAAATACAAAAATTTTTAGAAAGTACTATGAACAACTATACGCCAACAAATTAAACAATCTGGAAGAAATGGATAAATTCCTAGAGCATGCAATCTTCCAAGGCTGAATCAAGAAGAAACAGAAAATCTGAAAAGATCAATTATTACCAACAAAATTGAATCAGTAATCAACACACTCCAAACAACCAAAGTCCTGGACAAGGTGGCTTCTCAGGTGAATTTTACCAAACATTCAAAAAAGAATTACCACTTATTCTCAAACTATTCCAAAAAATCCATAGAGGAAAGGCTTCCAAGCTCATTTTATGAGGCCACCATTACCTTGATCCCCAAACCAGACAAACACATTATAAAAAGAGAAAACTAGGCTGAAATCCCTAATGAACATTGATACAAAAATCCTCAACAAAATATTAGCAAACCAAATTCAGCAATACATTAAAAAGATCATACACCGTGATCAAGGTGGATTCATTCCTGGTATGCAAGTTTGGTTCAATATCTGCAGATCAATTAATATGGTTCACCACATTAACAAAAATAAAAATTATATGGTCATATTAATAGTTGCGGAAAAAGCATTTGACAAAATCCAGCATCTATTTATGATAAAAAAAAAACTCTCAGCAAAGTGGAAATAGAGGGAACATGTCTCAATATAATAAAGGCCACATACAACAAACCCATAGCTGACATCTTACTCAATGGGGGAAAGCTAAAAGCATTCCCCTTAAAATCAGGAAAAAGACAAGGATAGTCACTTTCACCACTTTTATTCAGCATAGTACTGGAAGTTCTAGACACAGCAATTAGACAAGAAAAAGAAATAAAAGGCATCCAAATTGGAAAGGAGGAAGGAAAATTGCCATTTTTTGGAGATTACATGATGCTATATAGAGATAACCCAAAATATTCCACCAAAAACCTATTAGAACTGATAAACAAATTTAATAAAGTAGTATAATACAAAATTAATATTCAGAAATCGGTTGCATTTGTGTACACCAATAAACTATCAGAAAAAGAAATTAAGAAAACAATCCCATTTACGATTGCATAAAAAAAAATACTTAGGAATAAATTTAACCAAGGAAGTAAAAGATCTGAACTCAGAAAATTATAAGACATTGAAGAGAAAAATTAAAGAAGATCCAGTAATTAAACATATACCATACTCAGGGATAGGAAGACTTAATATAGCTAAAATGTCCATATACGACCTAAAGCAATATGCGGATTCAATGCAATCCCTATCAAAACACCAATGACATTTTTCACAGAACTTGAACAAATAATCCTAAAATTCATATGGAGACATAAAAGACCCCAAATAGCCACAGCAATCTTGAGAAACAAGAACCAAGCTGAATAAATAAGAAATGTAAACAGCAGTAGTCTCAGAGACACAGAGGAAAAACTGAGGGTTGCTAGTTGGGAGGGTGTGGGGATGAAGGAGAAGGGGAACGGACGAGAAAATACAAATTGGTAACTACAATATGGCCTCAGTGATAGAAAGGACAGTCTGGGGAATATAATCAATAATGTTGTAAATATTTTTTAGGGGGCCAGATGTACTCATGTCTTGTTAGGGAGACCACTTCATAGTTGCTGTGGAGGCCTGACCACCGCACTGTATTTCTGAAGCTGATGTTGAAGAACATTGTATGTCACCTATAATTATATATACATATAGTCACGGGACGTAGAGTAGAGTGTGGGAATGAAGTCAATGGAATTGTAATAGATAAGCATGATATTGGGGATGGAAGGGCAGTAGATGGGGGAGGGGGGTTGTTTCTGTCTGAAGGGTGAAAAGGATAACTATTGCATTGTTCTGTACACCTGAAACTAACAATAAAAAAAATAAAATAAAAAAAGAACAAAGTGGGAGGTATCACACTACCTGACATCAAATCATACTATTGGGTTGTCAGAAAAGTCATGATGTATTTTTTCTGTTTTTTGTTGCAAAAATGCGCCATGACTTTTTCGACAACCCAATACAAGGCTATAGTAATCAAAACATCATGGTATTGACATAAAAACAAGCACCTAGATCAATGGGAAACAATAGAGAGCCCAGAATAAATCCATGCCTATATGGTCATTTAATCTATGACAATGGAAGCAAGAATTTACATTGAGGTAAAGACAGTCTATTTAATAAGTGGTGAGGGAAAAACTGGACAGATATGTCTGCAAAAAAATATGAATCTGGACCACCTTTTTATGCCATATACAAGAATTAACTCAAAATGGATTAAAGACTTAAACGTAAGTGCCAAAACCATAAAACTACTAGTAGAAAACAGAGGAAGTAAACTTGCAGACATTACCCTTAGTAATATTTTTACTGATATATCCCCTCAGGCAAGGAAAGCAAAAGAAAAAATAAACATATGGGATTACATCAAACTAAAAAGTTTTTTCACAGCAAAGAAAACCATCAAAAAAATAAAAAGACATTTTGCTGAAAGATATTTGCCAATGATACATCTGATAAGGGGTTAATATCCAAAATTTATTTTAAAAAACTCATACAACTCAACACCAAAATATAAACCACCCAATTTAAAAATGGGCAGAGGACAACAAAAAGACATTTCTCTAAAGAAGACATACAGATGGCCAATAAACATATGAAAAGATACTCAACATCACTAATCATTAAAGAAATGCAAATAAAAACCACAATGGATACCACCTCACTCCTTTTTGAATTACTATGATCAATAAACCAACAAACAAGCATTGAGGAGGATGTGGATAAAAGGAAACCCTTTTATCTTATATGTGCACTCTTGGTGGGATTGCAAATTGGTGCAGCCACTATGGAAAACAGTATGGAGGTTTCTCAAAAATTAAAAATAGAACTACCTATGACCTAGCAATTCCACTCCTGGATATCTAGCCAAAGAAATCCAAAACACTAATTCAAAAAAATGCATGCACCCCTATGTTTGTTGCAGCGCTATTCACAATAGGCAAGATATGGAAACAACTGAATTGCTCATCAATAGACTATTGGATAAAGAAATTGTGGTACATTTATACAATAGAGTAGTATTCTGCTATAAAAAGAATGAAACCTTATCATTTGCAATAACAATATTAAATTATAGAGAATATTATGCTAAATGAAATATGTCAGACTGAGAAAAAGACAATATGATCTCACATGTAGAATTTAAAGAACAGAATAAATGAGCAATCAAAACAGAAATAGACTCAGAGATACAGAGAAAAAATTGATGGTTGCTAGATGGGATGGGGGAGAAGGTAAAGGGATTAGAAAGTACAAATTGGTAGTACAAAAAGTACAAAATAAAGACATGGGGATGTGAAATATAGTATGGCAAATATAATTAATGTATAGATTATGTAGGGTGCCAGCTGGGTACTGGGCTTATCAGGGGAATCACCTCATAGATTGTGTAGATGTCTGACCACTGCACTAACCACCTGAAGCTGATATAGAATAATATTGAATCTCAACTATAATTTTATGTTTATATAAACTTTATATCCTGTGATATATATTATATATGCATATATATAAATTTACATTATAAATTGTGTTATGTTATATATATACATACATAAATTATATATGTAAATTATATATATATACATATATATATAGTCATGGGATATAAAATTCAGCATAGGGAATATAGTCAATGGTATTGTAACAGCTATTTACAATGGCAGTGGGGTAGTAGACCTCGGGGTGGAGTTATCACTTTGTGAGGGGTGTAAATATCTAATCATTATGTTGTATTGTACACCTGAAACTAATAGAACATAATAAATAATAACAAAATAAAATAAAAATGACCCCAAGGGCAGCATATGAGCATAGCAAAATCGGTATCTCCTCTGTTTTTTCATTTGAGGGACCTGATGATTGGAGGCATTTCTAACGTTTACCCCATGGTTTTGTCTGTGTTGATTCTCTAAAGCCCATATTGGGGGATATTTGGTGGAACCCGGAATCACCATCCAGCCAATTCTGACAAACCAGGGGGTAAAGAACAACAGATGTAAACAATGGAGGGAGCCCAGCTGGCCCTGGTGGGGCCAATGAGGGTTGCTCTGAAACACTTCCAAACGTTCCTAATTAATACACGTAAAGAAATGACAGCCACCCATATTGTAAATACCCACACTTTCAAACTCTATGTAAAAGTCTTACGTAAATTTTTAAAAGCCCAGCTGTTATCATAAAATTTGTGAATGGAATTTGTCACTAATTGACCTTCTCACCTCTCCTCTTGCCCTTTCTTGTTTTACTTCTCCTGGTGATGGGAGAGGCTTCACATGGAACAGCACTTCTGGCTACAAGTGGCAGATATTTTCCTGCTCGGATCCTAAGGCTGGGGAGGAGGTCCCACTCAGTCCAGGGCACGTTATGAGAATTATATTTGTGGCATAATAATTAGTAACTATGTTCACATGTTTATCAGGTTTATCTGTGAACAACAAATTCATAAGACAAATATTTATTGAGTGTCCATAATATACAATTGACCATCTTGTTGTATTTTGCCTTCAAATTAAAACTATAGTTAACTATATACAGCGGGGTTCTACCAATGTTTTCTGGAAAGACCAAATAGCAAATATTTTAGGCTTTGTGGTCCATAAGGTCACTGTAGCACTATTAAACTCTGCCTTTGTAACCCAAAAGCAGCCATAAAAATTTATTGACAAAAACAGGCGGAGGGCCAAATTTGGCCTGCTACCATAGTTTGCTGGCCCAAACCTTCAGAAACATCACTCCATCAGCAACCTTAGCTGTTGAACTAAGAATCTAGAAATTTGAAGAGAAAAACCCAAAAGCTTCTAAGCAACCAAAAAAGATATCAACAAGTATAAAAACCAAAACTTCCCCCAAGTTATACATAGGATAGCTGCTCAAGTCCATAGTTCCTGCTGATTTACTTACTTATTCTGCCTATTTATGTAAATAAATTTTAATTAGCACACAGTCATGTCTATCTGTTTTTGTATCATCATGGCCACTTTCCTGCTGCAATGGCAGGAACTAGACTTTGAGAACTAGACTTTGAGGACTAGACTTTGGAAAATCATGACCTACAACATGATTGTTGGTCATATTGCTCCCTTAACTTAGTTAATAAAGGCTCATTGTCTGTATATGTTTAGAAACATAAAATTTCCAGAAGGAAAAAAAAATGGGTATAATAATTAAAATGAAGTCAATTAATAAATCTCTAGTAGGTTCTCATCAATAATTACAACTTAACATAAATATTTATTTGGCATATTGATTCTAGGTCTCCTAAAATATCCCAGCTTTATCACTAATTAGGGTAATTATTATGTTTGCTTTGGTAATACTTGTAGCTACTCTTTATCTCCCCCAAGTAAATTAAGTGCATATGCAAATATTCATTAAATGCCATGATATTTTTCACCCTCCAGCCTTTTAAAACTTATCAGAGCTTTATTAAGGGTGGGCTCTTTGGAAAAAGCCATCAAAGTCAAGGTAATTTTTTTTTCCTCCTGTTGACTTTGGATTGTGGTTTTTCTCTGCTGGTTTCTATCTTTCTTCCTTCCTTTCTTCCTTTCTTTCTTTCTTCCTTTCTTTCTTTCTTTCTTTCTTTCTTTCTTTCTTTCTTTCTTTCTTTCTTTCTTTCTTTCTTTCGTTCTTTCGTTCTTTCTTCTTTCTTTCTTTCTTTCTTTCTTTTTTTAAGATTCCACTGGGGAACTGGGAAAGGGGAATAGTGCCGGGGAATTTGGGAAGGGGACAGCCAAGTTGCCATAGCCCAATCCCAATTGTGGAGGGTGCAGCTAGCCCAGCTCCAAGTCCAGATGCCTGATGGCAGCCCACGGCCACCCAGCTCAAGGTGCAGTGCTCAATCTCAGCTGCAGATGGGCACAGCCTACTATCCCATTCAGGAGTCAAACCGGAAACCCTGTTGCCAAGAGTGCATGTTCCAACCACTGAACCATCCAGCCACCCGCTGGCAGCTCAGCAGCAGTTCAGCTCTGGCACAGCCCCCTGGCCCATGTGGAAATTGACTCGGTGATCCTGTCGCTCAGAGCTCATGTTCCCAACCAACTGAGCCACTGGGCCGGCTTCCACGTCAAGGTCATTTTGAACCCCACCAAAAAGAGATAGTGATTAGACAATGATTAATCAAGCTAGCTTCAGGCTGTTAAATGAAAATATTAATTGAATGGTGAAATAAAATGCATTCAAGTATTAATTGGAGTTTGGGGCAATAATAGAATATAAGGATGAATGGAAAACAAGAAGCAAATTCAACCAGTCCTGAGGCTGAGCAAACTTGGCAGTCAAGTTACCATTGCAGCTAATACTCAACCTGAATTTGACAATGTTTTTGCCTACCTTGGCATTTCTCATGGCTATCAATGATAGAAGAAGTGAAAAGTGGTAAATTTTCAAAAGGTAGGAATGGGTAATTATTCAAAAAAAATTTAAGGAATGTGAATTTGGAAACCATGGCACCAGTGTGGCCCCGTTTCTTAGCTAGATCATTTCTCATCTCTGCCTCCACACACCTGTACCTTGTCTTCCTCTGTTCTCCTAATTCACTCCCTTCTTTCCTGCTTCCCTTTTCCTTTATTGTTCTTACTTTTTTTGTTGTTGTTTTTCTGTCTCCTCTCTTATTGCCAGACTTCTCCTTGTCCATTTGTTTTCCTTCACCTTGGTAGAGCAGAGAGTTCAGCTGGGATACTCAGTCATGAGTGTAATGGGGATTACTTTTCCTTGGCTAGAATCACAGATTAAGATGCCACCACTTGTATCTAGCTTTATCCAGAAACAGATGTTCTCTGGTACCTAAAACCTGTCCTTTTAGGCAACAAGACATATCCTGTTTTAACATTTTAATGTTGACTGGCTGATGGGTATTCAATTACACTAACTACAACCTGTTTAATCAATGTTATTTGTACTGTCATCTAAGGTTCTTTGTTTCTTCTGTCAAAGAACTTACAATCTAATTGAAGAGACAAAACTAAGGTAAACCTTTCAGAAAATAGTGAATAATCAAAAGCACTAAGGGCTAGGGTAAAATAAATAACCCCGTGTACAGCATTCTACATTCATTCTAGGACTGGCCTGAGACTAGCTTCTTCCATCAATACTTTAGCCTTTCCCAAGTGAAAATTCTTAAACAGGGGTTGATAACCTGGAGTCCATGGATACTCGGCATGAGCATAAGCCCCTATGAATGTCTACATATTTGTGTTTGTGCAGGCAATGTTCTGAGAGGAGAGTTGATAGTTTTTTCCCATAAGTATCATGTTTACCCCCTACACATACACAGACACACCCATGCACATACATTCAAATTAAGAACCTGCTATAAAGTTTGAGTGTGTTTGAATAGGTTTTAGCAGAGAAGATGACAGGTTAGAGAAACAACGGCAGGGAAGTGGTCACTGGGAATGAGGGAAAGTCACCTGAGTGTGAGAAACACGGAGGAAACCCACAGACCTCAGTGAAAGTGCATTTCAGGGAGTGGAAGAAAGTAAAATCATACAGAAAAGACTATAGGAACCCAGGAAAGCTTAGGAGGCTCAAATGTGAAATAACAGGGAAAAGACTCACTAAAGGTTTTTGAGCAGAAAAACAACCTGTTGAGGACAGTATGAGGACCCACCAGGCAAGGAGAACATTGACTAGAAGAGCACCTCTAGGAAATCTTGCCATGAGATAAGGCTAGGAGAAAATCTCCTGAACGTGGAAGAACAAAAAAGTAGAAGCTGAACTTTACAATGTGTCAAAGCATACATTAAAATTAATACAAAAGCAAAAACATTTGTTTAATCAAATGTATTCAAAGATAATTTTTTCTTAGGCTATGATAAAGCTGAAATTTATCATAACAGAAATTTTTATTTTTAGTAGAACACGATACAGTCATTTCTATTAATCATGATACAGTGGACATTCAAAGCAAGTTTACAAATAGCATATGCCTGTTGTGTCTTAGTCCAGTTTTTTTTAACGTCTTCCAAATATTTAGTTCTAGTGTGAATGTTCTT
>NW_017732824.1:149446-173021 GCF_001890085.2 Hipposideros armiger | reverse complement strand
CGTGTTATTTAACTGTGACAGTAGCTGTCCTCCTAATAAGTACAATATGTAAAAATGTCCTCTCCAAATCCATAATTAATATGTTTAATTACAGACATTTCACCTTGTAATGACTTGATAAGCATCCACCTCAATTAGTAACCACATATACATAAATCAAATTAATATCATGCTTCCTCAAAATTAATCTGAAAAAAGTAATTAAATAAACACTATTTTAAAATGGACAGTATGCCTTCATTCTTCTTTTTCTCCCCCCTCGTCTTCCTCCTTCTTTTTCCTAAACAAAAATTGATTTAACTGAAACAAAGGCTTTAAATCAAATCTACCTAAGATCAATCATAAGTAAATCTTTAACTAGTTTATAAACCTTGGCAGTAAACTAGACAAATTTATTCACTGGTTCCTCAGAAAGCCTGATAGATGAGATAACCATTTGTCTCAGAACATTTTCATGCTTAGAGGCAAAGTTCTGACCTATATAAAACCTAGAAGTGCCTAGAGCTCCTTGGTTCTCTGGTTCTGTAAGCCAAAAAGAATGTCCTCAGACCCTTGAGCCAACCATGTTAAATGGTGGATTCCAGAAAGTGTTTATCTTGCCATTGAAAAACAAAATGAAGCCCTGTTAATCATTATACTATACACAAAATTCATGATTTAAACACTTCCAAAAGTTAATTCCTTAGTTAAAGAAACAAAACAAAAAGAAAATATCTGGGTTGATTTTTAAGCCAAGCTTTTTAATGCTGCAACTCTAAGGAGATAGTGAGAACTTGACTGCTTGAGACTTTTCTGGTGAAACCGGATCAAGCCCTGGGGGAAATTGGCATTGTCCTATAGTGGAGAATGGAGCTGGTGAATTCTTAGGACTTTTTCAGGGTTTTATCATGAGTATTCAACCTGGTGGCAAAACAAAGCTGGGTCACACGGGGTGTCTGTGAATCTCTTCCTGTGAAGTTCTCTCCTCCCTCTACAAAGCCCTTCCCCTCTCTTAACATCTCCCACTCAACCCCCCACCCCGCAAAAGGACTACTTCATTAGCCAAACTGACCCCTGCAGCTGAAAAAAGCAAGAAGAGGTACTACTTTGATTCAATAGGTACAACACAGGGAAGCAGGAGCCATGTTAGAACTTGCACCAACAACATGATCATCATATAGGCCATGGAGTGGCCTCAAGACTAGAGACCATGGCCTGTGCGAGGCTGGTGACACTCCCACTCTCCATAAAAAAAGCAATTCCAATCTATACGCAACATTAGTACTTGGCATGTGATTTCTCCAATCCCGGAAGTCGGGGCTATGAAGAAGACTGATGAACATACCTTATCATTGTGAGTTTCATATATTGAAGAATTATGTATGTATGACAAAGACTATTGATCCTTTTCTACCAAAACAATGGTTCTCAAACTTTGATATGCATTGCAAAGTAGTAATAGTAATAACAACAACTACTTTTTATTGAGCACTTACTGCCAGGCACTATTTGAATTGCTTTATTTTAATTTCTTTACAAGGTAATAAGAGTTGAGTAGTGATGTGCTAGTAAGTATTTAATAACCAATTCTATGAAAATACAAAATCCCTGATTCATAGCTTTTGCTAATTTCAAACTGCCAATTTGACATCACTAAACCAGAATAGGGAAGAGGCTCACTGCTTCTCTTATCCCCATTTTTCTGATGAAAATACAGAGTCTCTAAAAAATCCCAGACTTTCCAAACCAACATTCTCTAGCAGTAAAACCTGGGCATGAATATTTTGACTACCAGCTCCACTGATGGATCTGATGTTCCCTAAGATAAATAACTCTGCTAAGGGCCATATGGGCCACCCTATCAACTTAAGGATATAGCTCAGGGTATGTGTTTGTGTTCTTGGCTGAGCAAATTTCAGCTAAATTCTGTGGAGAGGATTTGGACCCCATGAGGAAATAAAAACTATAACTTTAGGGCACAAAGAATATCAAAACTCCACCTGGATAACACAGTGAACATAGTATTTTACAGTCTAGCCACCCTCTTCCCAAGTACCAGAGGAAGAAAGAGAACCAGAAACAACCTTAGGGTCTATTACCAATTACCTTGGATAGTTATTCTCAAACTTCTTGGACTCAAGACATATATATATATATATATATATATATATATATATATATATAAAAATTACTAAAGGATCTCTAAAGAGTTTTTACACACACACACAAGTTTTTTTAAGTATTTATTAATTCATTTATTTAACATAAAATAATAAATTTCTTACATGTTAACATGCATACCTTTATTTTTAAAAAAGCTATGTTTTCCAAAACAAAACAAAACAAAAAACTATGAGAAAAGTGACGTTGTTTTACAATGTTGTAAATGTCATGTCTGGACTCTCATGTTAGCTTTGCATTCAATCATTTGCAATATGTTGTTTTGGTTCAAGTATATGAAGAAAATACAAACTCACACATATATAAACACTTACTTGGGAAAGGGATAAGGATTTTATATGCCTTTTCAGATACTTGTGGATTTTTTTCTTTTTTGATACTACGTCAAAACTTGAGAAGTAGTAGTTTCTTAAAGATGAATTGTAATGTGGTTTCTGAAACCATAACAAAGAACTTTTCATACTCTGTTGCCTTAAAAATCATTGCTCTCTCTTGCATTATTTGGAAACATCATACATTGGTCATTTGAAAAATATGGATTCACAGGACTATACTGATACATCTTCCAATGTTAAAAAAATTCATTATGCAGTATTAAATATTATACCCATTAATATTATTTCTGATCTTATTAGAAAAACCTTTTGAGTACTGGGAAGCTGTGAAGCTTATAGTGATGGTTAAAAGTTTTCCAAAATTGTAGTTTTCATTTCAAAACTCAAAAAGTTTATCATTGGCAATAAATACATTTAGTTCTCCTCTATAAAGAAAGACTGATTTCCTTCATTTTTGAGAAAATCTCTGTCACATACTCAAGTCTAAATAACCCTAATTATTTTGTCAGTTGTTCTTATAGGTAAAAATGTAGGTCCATGAAAAAGCGGCTAATCTAGTTGACCACTCAGCCTCACATCACTTTCCTTAAGATGACCACTGCACTAGGTATGCAGCAGAAGTACTTGATGTGGACCACCCATTCCATCACCCAACAGGGAAATAGGACCGGCTCTCTGGCGCCAAGATGAAACCCAATGAGTGGTTTTTACCACTTCATCAAGACATTCTGAAATGAAACTGCTTTTCAGTTTGCTTGTTTGTTTTTCACTAGGACTATGTGGAGAAGCACCGTTTTGCCCATCACTGCTTTGGTACCATCAGTGAGACAGTGAAAACAACTGAATGTCCCAGGGGTCTGCAGGCCACACTTTGAGAACCACTCCAGGGGAACCACGAGTGGTTTTGGTTAGAAAACAGACCCAAGAGTGAATACTCAGCCCCATCTGGTACAACCTGTGCTAAACTGGAAGTCAGGAGGCCCAAATCATGGTGGATAATTAAATTTGGGTAGATCACTTAATTCATTTAGAACTCAGTTTTCTCTTCCTTAAAATGAAGAAAACTGGAACAAATTAATCCTGCAGGTCATGAACCTTTGCCTCCCAATCACCATGTTGAAAAGTCAATGATTTGATGATCTTAAAGCCCAAGTACGGTGATCAGCAGACTATTCATTTCTGCCCTTCATTGGTCATTTTAGATATCAAGAACCTCTCAAAAACTAAGAGAGGTAAGAATCTGGACTATGCTCTACCTCTTTCTGGACACCTTGCAACACAGACTCTGTTTATGGCACAGTCCCTAAACTCTAATATCTCGGATCTATCCAACAATTTACAGCCTCTTTTTTCTCATCTGTCAGTGGGGAAAATAATAATACCTACTTCCAAGGAATATTATAACAATTAAATGGGATACTGCGTTGAGCATGCTTAGCCCATTGCCTGGCATTTAATGAGTATCCTCTTCTGGTTAGCTATTTTAGGCACTTATTAAAGCAAAGTTTGCCACCTTCTCACATTTTTTTAATGTTATACAGGAGAGAACTTCAAATTTTCTGCCATCGGACACTAAAGAACAGAAGGAAAGTTCCACCTGGAAAAATGTGTGCTGATGCCAAGAAATGGAACTGCATAATAGTGTTTAATGATACCCAGTATAAACTACCAGACTGCAAGTTATGTAAACTCTGCTAATTTATCAAGGAGGGAGTGGCAGATAGAAGATCAAGGTTGGTTTATTTATGTCTGGGACAAGGAAGAAGTCTTGATTTTCAAGTCTAACCATGTGAAACTATGACAGTTAAATGGGCGAGCCTAATGAAGATCTCCAGAATAGCAGACAGTGAACAGGAAGAAGTGGGGCTTTGGTGAGCTGGAAAGCACTGGGTTGCCTCCTCACAGAGTTACTACGTGATTGTCCCTGAGCTGAATCTTTTCCTACTCACAATCCCTCCTCAGATAACGGCTACCAGCCCACTCTTGGCTGCAGCACCCTGTGGGCTCTGGGCAGGGTGACCTCACCAAACCCTCCACCTAAGCATGTGTAGTCCATGTGTATATGTGTGGACTCTTAACAGACACACAGATGTCCAGAAATGGTGTTTCTAACAGGTAAATAGAAGTATGTATTTGTCTGTAATGGGAGGAAGAGCAGGGAGTGGATAACTATTCACGTCTAATAAAATATTTGCGAGATTATCAGTTGGGAAAGCACTGAGCTGCAAGTAACAGAAAACCCAACTATAGAGGCTTTAAAAGAAGGGTTTGTTTACCAACACAAAAAGTTTCAATGTAAGCAGTTGCTGGTATTGGTTCAGCAGCTCAGTAATGCCAGGGCTTACATCTCTGTACTTCTTTTCCCCTTTCCCTCATGGTTGCAAGATAGTTGCTGCAGCTCCAACCATCACATTCAGATTCAAGGCAGGAAGAAGAAGCAAAAAAGACCACACCACCCATAACCTATTCCCTTTTATCATAAAGAAGCACAGCAGATTTGTGCTTATTTCTAATTGGCTTGAGCTGTGGCATCTGTCACTGGGGAAAATGTGTTATCCGTAGTTAAAAGGGAAGCTTGAGATGTATCAGGATTTATTCCCCCGTTTTCCCCCCAAATTACTGAAGTTCTGTGAGCAAGACAATGGGAATAAATGTAGTGGAGGTAACTAACAAATTCCAAGCAAACTTCAATAGCAACTTGATCATGAACACACTTATATTCATTATGTATAGCCACCAAAACTGGTGATGAAGTTAATTAGAACAGTATCTAGTTTTAAGGTTGTTGACTTCCCCAGCAATGATGATGATAAATCCTCATTATTTTCCAAACACCAGGATTACCATTTTATTCCTCTTGAGGACCTGTTACCAGAGGCCCTTGATTATTAGAAAGGAATGATGAAGAACAAAGAAAAAGTGAAACTGACATCAGACACTTTGTCTACTAGCTGGAAATGCTTAGCTTTTGAGATAGAAGAAATTGAAATAAATGAATGGTTATAAATGAATTTGGGGGTGCAGTCATTCAACTGTGTTCATTTTCCTTGTTTGGCTAAAAAAGAACAACTTGAAGAAAACTGAATCTCTGGAACTCACCATAATATGAAGGAAAACCTGTTATGAAATCAAACTTAAGCTTGTTACCCTATTTATTTTGCTGGGCCATGCTCCTATTTTGAGGCCTCTAAGTGTGTTCAGGTAAGTGCAATAGATTTTGCTATGTAGAGCCAAAATTTGGAAAATTAAGTTTTTGGGCAAACAGGTGGAAGGACACTGCATTTGTTAGAGTTCATCAGGACTAAATATTTTATCAGTGCCTGGGGCAAAAAGACAAAAACTCCCTCAGCCTTCTCAGAGGCTTCATTAAGCAGATAAGCATACTGAGTGCTCTTAAGCATGTGCAACATTTCATAAAGCTTAAGCTCATTTTCCAAAATGAAGACTGTAAAACAGCATGTGCACCTCTTCGACTATAGATGTGCGTATTATCTTGGGGCTAAGAAAAAGGTTCTTAATCTACATGGGAGCACATTTCTGGTGGAGGAAGAGAGAAAACAAAGACAACACAACAGAAAATCCACAAGTAGATAATCTGACCTATGGGAATGAGGAGAGGAGCTGAGTCGTATAAAGAAAGAATCAGTAGGGGTGGAGGAAATAGTGACACAAGGAAAAGGTGAGGCAGGATGCTCATAAAATCAGCAAGTTAAACAAAAAGGAAAGGCAAGTTAAGAGAATAATCAAGGGGGGGGTAAATGATAATGGAATCACAGAATATCAGAGTTGGAAAATCCTAGAAGTTATCTAGTAAGAACCTCTCATTTATAAGTGGTGATACTGAGACCAGAAAGTTTAAGAGACTGTACTAATATCGTAGAGTTAAAATAATGCCAAAGCCAAGAGCAAAACACAAGCTCTGAGAAATGCTTTGTTCCTTGAAGACTAAATGAATCAACACAGGAAATGAGGCCAAGGGGCGAGGGGTAAACTGGATCTCCTGTTACTGGAAATGGTAATGAGTGGAAGCAAGAAAATCATAAAGAGATGAGATATAGAGGGGCAGGGCCACTTGCCATGACTATTTGTATTATTTTGCTTTACAAATATATGATCATCCTAAGGTCTAGCTTATAATCTCAAGTTCCCAGTGCATTCTTCTGGCATAAATAACAAACTTAGGTTGACCACCAATATGGCACCTAGAAAGAGAGTCTGTTCAGTAGTCATTGGACATTCAACTGATACCTGTTAAGTTCCAACAAGGTCATTACTGCTGAGTAAGGCATACGAGCCTTATTCAGAGACTTCCCCATCTGGCCCCAGAGAAAGAAGAGGCAAAAACCAGGAGCCACACCCTAAATTCTGAAATGACTCCAATGAAGTAACAGGACCCACCAGCACCTGACTTGAAGAGTTTCCTACCCTAACAGAGGAAAGCCATCTGACCCAGTACTAATATGCCTTTCCCAGGCCAGGGGTCAGTGTGCAATGGACAGACATGGAGCCAGAAAAGGCAGTACACCTTCCACAAAGCCAGCTCACAGCAAACAAAAACATCCTGATGTGCTGTAATTGACTTTAGAAGCTCTTCACTTTCTAACCTTTTTTCACTGACAGCTGCCATGTCTTGAATAATTGCACTTCATTGACTGCTAGGTCAGTTTCCCTTTTAAGATATATACATACTTTCATTCTGAGCATGTAAGGAGGTGGGAGCTAAGGTTTTCATCTCAAGCATTAATGGAGTCAATTCGACCACATATTGTGTGACTTAGATGCTTACGCCTAACAGATTAACTAGTTTTCTCCCCTGAAATTCCATGAATACTGTGTGCAAATATTATACATGAAAAGACTATCATTACACTGCTTAGATGTTTACAGTCTCTATTTCTAATAACTCTAAGTGATATTTATAGCATCTACTAATAGGAAAGGCTGGGGGGAAAAAGAAACAGGAAAAAGATGGGGGAGTCACAGAGATAACATAGCAAACTTTCTAAGAAGAGAAGGTTAAATCTGGGAAACATGTGGTTTTGTTAGAGTTCATCCAGAATCACATCTTCTCTCTGTATTATGGGCCCCAGAGCTCTGGGGTTATTTTGAAAGACTCTTTCTTATCATTGTCCTTGCCACCTGAAATCTTAAATTGATAAATGGACATAAACATTCACAGAAGATCCCAGTTAGTGATACACTTTGCAGACTTTAACTTTCTCCAGAAAATTCCCAGTGCAACTGGGATCATCAAGCTTCTATCTTGAAAAACTACACAGCCTCCTTCACTCTGCCATACTTGGTGAGCTGTATTATATGTTGACCCTTGGAAATCTAAAACACTGGCTTATAGGCTAAGAAAGTTGCTTGAATACAGCTTTTTATTCCTGTGGAAATCTTACTAAAACTAGTTAAGGATTGTTTTTTAAAGACATAAACCCACAAGGATGAGGAGAAAAGACGAGGAGAAAGCAGCCATAACATCCTGGAAGCTGGGAAGCAAATGTGCAATGGTTACAAGTAATGAACAGACCCAATTAAGCTAAAGTCTCAGCCAGCAGAGGGAAAAGGCTGAAAATCAACCCAAATTATATCAGGAAATCACCAAAGACTCCGGAGCTTTGATAACAGGCCAGTCCAGAAGTGGGATAAAAAGTAAGCTGAAATAAGAAAGATTGGACACCAACCCTTTGAGAAGCAGGGAGAGTCATTGGTCACCTTTCCCTCCAACTCCATGGCAGTAGGTGACCAAAGTGATGAAAGAGATTCTTATCAGGGAGTCCATGTGTGCTTGAGGCCCTGGTTAGTGCATAATGACAAGGGGCATGCAGGAGACCCTGCGCAGCTGACCCCTCCAGGCTCACTGTTCCTCCAAGTCCAATACCGCAGGCTTTCACTTCAAATTTACATACCTTCAGCCATAAATCCATCCCAATGCAATTTAATTCAGCCCACATGTCTTCATATTTCCCCCCAAGGATATCAGAAGACACCATTGAATTCCATGCCAAAACTAAAACTCATTTAACATAATTAAGCAAACTATTGCTCACTCATTTGGGGTTTTTAAACCCTCTTGGTTTTTTATTTGTTCTATTCCTTTGTGGTTTTTTAAATTTAGAACTTTATCCTTTTAATATTTATTTTTCAATTATAGCTGACATTCAATATTATTTTATACTAGCTTCAGGTGTAGAGCATAGTGGTTAGATATTTATATAACTTATGAAGTGATCCCCCTGATAAATCTAATACCCACCTGGCACTATACATAGTTATTACCATATTATTGCCTATATTCCCTGCACTGCACTTCACAAACTCAGGACTATTTTGTAACTACCAATTTGTACTTCTCAATTGTCTGAGTTTCAATGTCACTCTCCTCCAAGGAAGAGGCAGATGTAAATTTAGGATTAAAGAGTTGTGTGTTCACACTTTCACTCAGCATCACACTGCCTGCCTCAAGTTCAGCGTCCACACATACCACGACACTTACACCAAACGTTGCTTTCTGAAAACCTCCTCCTGTGTCCTCAGCATTCTCATAAGCCACAGCTTAGTCTTCTGCAAGTGCACCCCTCCTGACTGTAGGTATTCTTGGCTATTGGCCCCTCCTTTTATCTTCCCTTTTAAAATTTGAGTCATCCGACAACTCCCCATATCTAAACATTCATTTTTCTAGACACGCCCCCTTGTTTCTTGCTGGCTCACATGTGATTATGTTGTCAGCCTGTTTGAGCCAATTCTGCACTCAGTGTCTCTGACCATCAGATCACAAATGATCTTTCCTCTGAACCCGGTGTTGCCTGTCTATGCTCAAAGCCGTCTGCTTCTTCATTACAAAAGCCTGGGAAAGCCCAGTGAATTGGGAGAGCAGACAGGATGAGGTCATTAAGAGGCCAAGTCAGCCCTTCCAGAGCTTGACCCTGTGGTTTCAGGTGCCTGCAGGTTTCTAAAGTTGTCTGAGACCACTGGGCTAGGCCCACCACTCCTCCTGACTGCGTCATGTCTGGAAATGGAACCACTAAAGTGGTAGAGCTGTGGTGCATTCAGTAAATCACAGAAAAGTAGCCAGACACGAACATCCAGCCACCCCATTCCTGTCTGTTCTATCTGCTGCTGTGTCACAGCCCTATGAGTGGTCATTCTCACTTATGGTTCTGAACTAGCCTCAGCTGGGTATTTCTGTCTCACATGCGGATGCAGTCAGATGTCAGCAAGGGCTGCAGCCACCTAACATGTCGGCTGAGCCAAATGTCCAAGTTAGCTCATTCACCAGGCTGGAAGTTGATGCTGGCTGTTGGCTGAGATCTCAGCTGGGGCTTCCAAAAAGAAAGACTTCCAAAAAGAAAGGCAGCTAGGTTCCCAGAGAGAGTTCCCAAGGGTGAGCATTCCAAGGGACCCAGAAAACCTATCAAGTCCCAGAATGTACCACCACTTTCCACTGGCCAAGCACATCGCTAAGGCCAGGCTCAGTTCCCAGTTCGTGGGGGAAGGAGGGGAGGGCAACTAGACTGTCCCTCTGTCTGTGAGGAATAAATGAACCTGGAGGGAGGGCTTTGTTGGCAGCTGATTGTGAAGACTGTCTACCTCAAAGTCCTTCTCCATTATTGGCCAACATTTCTGAGACCAGAGGAACCTGGTCTTAGATCTAGCAGCCCTGAGAATCCCAGATCTTAGGTCTAACAGCCTCAGAAGGCAAGGTGGTCCAGCCATACCTGCAGGTATAAAAAACTGTGATCTCATTTTACACTTGCCATAAAATGTGTCTGTTCTGTGTGATCCCAAAAGCCACCCCAAGCCCTCCCCGCCACCCTGCCCATCAAAACCAGAGCCCAGGTAGTTATGGTGTCTCCTAACACTGTGTCTTGGATGAATTCATACTGGGAAACAGTGTCTCTCAGAAGTTCAGAAAGTTATGGTGAGAAATGTTCATCCAAAGAAGAACAGTAATCTGAACTTCATGGTTGCAATCAGCACTGAACAAATAAAACTGGAGCCTCTGATGTGCCCCACAGGCAAGTCAATGGGGTGAGACTGGTGGGCCTGGGGATGAATCTGGCTCTAGAGGACAGGCATGTGATGCAGAGGCTGACACACAGGGCTCTGTCACAGCTGTGCGATGACTGTGTGGAGAGGGAGAGCAGACACAGGTAACGAGAGACTGCAGGCAGGCTGGGGAGGGCCAAAAGGGCCCAGGATACAGGGCAGGGGGCTGGAGCAGCTTTCAACACTGAACCTCTGTTTTCTTTCAGGTCCAGGAGAAGAAGCCCCTTGCTGTGCACTGTACCCCACATTTCTGAAGCCTGCAGGGAACTCTGTTTGACTTCAGGTGCTTGCCCATAAGCTGCAGGGCAGGGACTTGGAAATAAATTTGTTATGTGCACCTGAAACCTGAAACAAAATTTTAACACACTATTCAATCAATCTGATAAATAACAAATCTTTGAAATTGTACTTTCTTTTCTTCTAAAATCTCATTAAAATAATGTCACTGATTTCTATGACTTAAGGAAAATCTTGCTTTTGATAATGACAATCATTTTTGTGAGTACTCCTCACCTATTGGGTTGTCAGAAAAGTCATGATGTATTTTGTCTATGTTTTTCAAAGGTCATTTATTTATATAAAGAACAAAGATCAATCAATGATATATTGCCTGTTTTGTTCAATAACCTCTTGCTTGCTTTCAGTGAGCTTCATAATCCCTTGTTAACAGAAGGACCTGTCTTTATTTGCAAAAAACTGAACAAGGTGCTGATTTACAGCCTCATCTGAATTGAATGTTATACCACGCAAGAAGTTTTGAAGGGAGAAACAAGTGGAAGTCTGATGGTGCAAGGTCAGGCGAGTATGGTGCGTGTGGCAACACATCCCATCCAAGCTCTAATAATTTTTGACGGGTGATCAAACTTGTGTGTGCTCTTGCGTTGTCGCGATGGAACACAACTCCTTTCCAATTAACAAGCCCCGGACATTTCTGGATGATGGATTCATTCAAACTGTCCAATTGCCGACAGTACACATTGGAATTGATTGTTTGGTTCTTTGGTAGGAGCTCAGAAAACACGACACCTTTAAAATCCCACCATACTGAGGGCATAAACTTCCTCTGATGAATGTCTGCTTTCGATGTTGTTTGAGGCAAATCATCACATCGGGACCAAGACTGTTTGCACACCACATTGTTGTAAACAATCCACTTCTCATCACCAGTTATCAGTCGCTTCAAAAAAAGGATTGTTTTCCTCATGTTTAATCAGCATATTGCAGTTGTTTATATGCACCATCAAATGAACTTCTTTGAGTTCATGCGGAACCCAAATACCTAGCTTGCTTACATATCCCAACTTCTTCGGGTGGTCGTGAATGCTTGAATGATGGATGTTCAATGTTTCTGCAATCTCTCATGTCGTGTAACATGGGTTTCACTCGAGCAATGCCTTTATTTTGTCGTCATCAACCTCGGTAGGCCTCCCTGACTGAGGAGCATTGTTGAGATCAAAATCACCAGCACGGGATTTCGTGAACCATCGTTGGCACTGACGTTCTTATAGAGCATTGTCACCGTAAACTTTATGCAACTTTTCACAAGCTTGATGCGCGTTCTTCCCTTTATGGAAGTAAAACAGTAAAATACGGCAAAAATGCACAGTTTGGTCTTCCATCTTCAACTTGTTGTAAAATCTCCAAAACTCAACTAAATCACTCAATTTTTTTTAGAATGAAGCTAGAACTGTCAGCTGTCAAATGACATAGCAATAACATAGATGCGAATGACTCTAGTACTTCCAAAAATGAACTAGTGCCATCTGTTGCAAACATGCATCATGACTTTTCCAACAACCCAATATATTCCCATCACTGTTATTTTTTCATATGCACTTTCTCCAAACACTTATTGTTCATCTTTATTTTAAAGGTGGGGGAATTATGGCTGGAGGAGTTTAGGAACTTGCCAAAGGCAAGGTTCAAAGATATGCACTTTTTTTTCTAACATAACAGAAAACTGGAGGGTTGAGGGCTCTCTGGTCACCACCCACACCACTTTGATTGGCAGCAGAGCCCTTCTGCAGATATCTTTTCACATGGCAGCTTCTGTGGGTTGAGCTGGGTGTCCCAAAGCTCTGCCATTGCCCTGGGCCTTCTAGCTAGGAAATTAATGAGCTAGTGGAGCAATTTGACTTTCAGATAAGGACTGCTCTGAAACCTGAAACTGTCCAAGTGTCCTATGGGGGAGCACCTGCTTTTGTGCCCTCCCCCAGCAGGGCTCTCCTACCAAACCCTTCAGGAGGATGTCCTCTTCACTTCCCACCTTACTTTGGGTGAGCCTACAATTGTCCAAAACTGGAATACTTTTGAAAGAGAAAAGGGGGGAAGCTGTTAATAATTACACCAGAACAACAAGCATAATTTGGGACTGTCCTGAGCAAACTGGGATAATGTATATCCTACTTATATTGACCAAGGAACCTAAAAGTTTTACCCATCCCAGGGATAGTTACATCTTAAGGGAAGATGAAGAAACTAATCTGGAAGAGACATTTTCAGGGTATGTTCTCAGTATCTGTAGTTGGCTGAATAATGGCTCCCCAAATATGTCCACTTTCTAATTCCTGGAACCTGAAATTTATCTTATCTGACTAAAGGGAGTTTGCAGATGTGATCAAGTTAAGGATCTTGAGATGGGGAGATGATCCTGGATTATCAGGGTGGGCCCTAACTGTAATTACAAGGGTTCTTGTAAGAGGAGGCAGGAGGATCAGAATCAGAGGAGCTGTGATGAAAGAAGCACGGGTCAGAGTGATGTGGGGCAGGGGCCATGAGCCAAGGGATGCAGGCTGCCCCCAGAAGCTGGAAAGGGGAGGGACCTTCTTGTAGAGGCTCCAAAAGGAACAGGCCCTGTTGACAGGTTGGCTTCAACTCAGTGACACTGATTTCGGGCTTCTGGCCTCCAGAACTGCAAGAGAATAAATCTGTGTTAAGCCACTAAATTTACGATAAATTGTTATAACAGCTACTGGAAACTAATAACAGCATCCCATCAGAATATATATTTTTTTAATTCACAGGGTTCTGAATGAATCTGGGCAAGAGCCTAGAGCTTCAATTCTGTCCTAGAGTTAAGTTTTGCTCCAACAAAGTATACTTTTGTATTTGTGACTTATATTCTCCATCCTATAAATCTACTTGCATCCATGAATTACATAAGAGCAAGAAAGCCTCATGTACATGAGGGACCAGGGTTCTAAAAATAATTGAGTGAATAATTAATGAATCATAACCACAACCGTAACAGCAAACACTTATTGAATTCTATGTGCCAGGTATGGTTCTAAGGGCTTAATGTGAAATAACTCTGAGAAGAAGGCAGAATTTTTATTCCTGCTTTACAGATGAGGAAACTGAGGCAGAGAGGTTAAATAATAAATCCACTCACTGACAATCTCCCACTTACACACACACACACACACACACACATCCCTTCACACCATTTGGACACAAGGATCATAACTAATATTTAGTGACTGTTTACCTCAGCCAGACACTGTTGTAAGTGCTTCAAATATATCAACCCATTTAATCCTCAAAATGACCCCATGTGGCAAGTAGTATTGTCATCCCATTTTACAAATGAGAGAACAGATACACAGAGAGATGAATAAATCAGCCCCAGTAACACAGCTGGGAAGTGACTGAGTTTCCTACCCAGGCAGATTGACCCCAGAGCTCAAACTGAGCTGCTGTGCGATGCTGCCACCTCCATGACATAAGGAAGGGCCTGAAGGTATGAAACAAGCACATACCTGGTGGGTGCTAGGAGTGAGGCAAGGCCAGCCTGTGCCAGGAGACCCAAGAAAGACTAAGTAGAAGGGACAGTGTCAAGCCTGATGGCCTGGGGTTAGAAGCCCAGTCAGTGTGGTGGAAGATATGGTTCACTTGGGTCACCATCTCTGATGGGATGTGGAACCCACCCCAGCCTGACTGCCACCAGTAGGCTTTAGCTGTTCGCCCACCTGTGGGGCCTTGGAGAAGACAGCTGATTGTGGCGGATCAAACTAAGAATAACACATGGGGGCCTGGCAGTGGGAAAGGGGAGTTGCCACTCACCACTCAGTCCAGAGAAAGACAGAGAGAGAATGAAAAGAAAAAAAAAGCTACCTGTTCCCTGTATCCTGAGCGACTGTTTCCCTTGCAGCTATGATGTAAGTCTGTCTGTCCATAAGGTTTATATCATTAGAAAGTTTAAAAACAGTTCTTTTAGATTCATCAACTGAAGACCTTTATTTGAACAACTTTGTTGACATTAATAACTCAATAAAAAGGTTTAAAATGACCCTAATTCACACTATTTGATATGATTTGGTAAAAAACGCTTATAGAATTTTTAAAGGAAATTCAATTTGAGCATATTTAAGAAATTCAAATAATAGAACTAGACTTAGATACTATGTCTAGTTCTTTAGGAAAATATATGAAATAATATAGTTATTATTTTCAAAGTAAATGAGTTCTTGTCAAGCTTAAAGAGGATTTAAAACAGCTGGTTTTCCACCCAGAGTCAGTTTTCCTTCCATCACCATATATTTGACCCCCTTTATCCTCATCTACCACCCGCCTTCCCCCTTATTCTCTGGTAACCACTAAACTATTGTCTCTGTCTATGAATTTTGTTTCTTCATTTGTTTTTCTTGTTCTTTTGTTGTTTTCAGTTTTATATACCACATATCAGTGATGTATTACAGAATTGTACACCTGAAACCTATATAACCTTGCTAACAATTGTCATCCCAATAAACTTTAATTAAAAAAACAACAACTGGTTCTTTTTAAAAGTTTTAAACAAATCCCTGTAATTTTCTTTAGCTATTAATTTATTTTCCTAATTCTTTCTTTTGCTGGTAGTTCAAGGTGAATCAGTTTGACTTCTGTCTAAATTACTACATATGTCAACTGCAAGACTTCCAGCCAATTGGTTTATAGTACACAAAGACAGAGTTAAGCAGGTGCTATGTATCAACCAGGTAACGGCTGATGTTGAAACCAGTAAACATCAACACTGGATGACTTCATCAACAAGAGACATGATAAGGGGAAAAGGTTCACTGTAAAGACCAGACAGGTAGCACTTTTATGGCTGAAGCTAACATCAGCCTTGTAATTTTGTGATGAGCCACACTCAGATTTTAAGCCAGGTGCCCTATAGATTGGAATGTTCGTCAATACCTGTATCCCTCCTCTTCTTCCTTGAAGTCTCTGGTATAAAGCTCTTGATTCCACCTCTCACCCTCCCCCCACCCCTCAGGTAAGTGCCAAAGTGTTACTTACAGCATTTCCTGTCAAGGAACTTTTAATGCTGTTCTGTAATTATCTCCTATTGGTTTCCCATTCTAGGCTGCAAGCCCCTTATCATCAGAATTCATGTGTTTGT
Source organism: Hipposideros armiger (assembly GCF_001890085.2). Lineage (NCBI taxonomy): Eukaryota > Metazoa > Chordata > Mammalia > Chiroptera > Hipposideridae > Hipposideros > Hipposideros armiger. The sequence continues at coordinate 157,091 of NW_017732824.1, read as the reverse complement.
GCCTATGCTATCTGGCATGTTTGGTCCTAAATAAATGTTGTTGGAGCAATGAAAGAAGGGCCCTTCATAAAACCACAAATAAACATAAAAGTTTAGGAAACAAGGTATGCATTTAAATCCCATCTCATCTTTCTCTTAAAAGTTTGGATTCAAGAAAGGAGGTCTGTGTAGCCTGATTTAGCAGGTACATTCTGAGAACACAATAGGGAGAACACAGCTGAGCCAGGATGCTAGTGCTCTCATTTATGAGCTTGTTAGAGATCAGATGTGTCACTCATCCACTTCCAACTGGACGGCATGCTTGGGGAGAGAGACCTGTAGCTACAAGCCCACATTGCGCAAGCCTGTGGGTTCCTGGTGCTTATGTCAACAGGGCGGCCTTTCCCCAGCAAATGATTTGGTGTACTTTTCATCTTCCTTGACAATTGAAGCTCAAGTGTGGATGTTTGTGTTTCAGGTGAAAGATTTGAGGCACTAAGAGAGTCATCCTTGTTTTATCATAAATAGCTAATTTGCTGCATTATTTCCAAATAGCCTTTGATTAAAGCTTTTGAGGCAGTGACAGTAAAGAATAACAAGGTCCAAGTCTTCGTGAATCAAACAAAATAAATGCCACCCACAACAGTCATCTCTTGGAGCTCACTGCCAGGAAAGTAAACTCACCAAAGACTGGCCATCATTCAAGGTCATCTGAAAGTAATCTGAAAAGTATCCAAGCCTAGAGCACAAGCAAGATGCCCAAAGTGCCTAAAATATAGAGAGGTTCAGAATTACTTTCCAAAGCCCTACAAGAAGCTCTAGCAGAGAATACAGGTAATAGGACATGGACTCTTATGGCAAGACCAACTCTCAAATACCTCCACATGTTGTACTGCTGGCCAACAGCTGCAGGTTACAAACGGGAACATGCATGACCTGTAGCTTCAGCCTCAGCCTCTGTGCTTCATGTCTCCCTCCCCTCAGCCTATTCCTGGTCATCTTCCCTGATGCTTCCGCCCCACATATACCGTGTCACTGTCTCGAATCTTATTGCAATCAAAGGCTGCAACTGATGTCGATAAATTACATCTAATGTAAAAAAAAACCAGCCAGTCATTTTATTGCTCAGTTAGAGTTGGGTAATAAAACAAAGGCTTTACACCTGGGTAGAGGACAGCAAGGAGAGGGAGGGAACAGGCATCTTTCCAGTGCTTTTTGAATGGATTCACTCCAGCTTCTGTAGGGACCTGTTCTAATGCCTTCATTCAGTTCTCCCCTGTGTCAGGCACCATGCTAGACACTGAGGGTGAAAAATAGGTAAGACACATACATGCTGTTAGGTTGCTTGGGTCTAGCTGGGTTTACTTTCAGGGTTACAAGAGTGATTGTGCTGTGCAAATGCACTCAATGAGGTCAGGGAAAATAGCCTCTGATCTCCCCCTAGCTCTCTTGGAGAGGAGCTTGGCTAGAGGAACCTCTGTTCTAGGCATCCTCTGCTTATTGTCAGCCACAGCCAAAAAAAGCTCCCCAGCCTAAAGGCAACTCTGTCTGCCTCCACTCCCACTCCTGGACTCTTGGTTCCCTACTGAACCCAAGTCTCCCTCCTGTCTCTGCCTCCACCCCCATCAGAAATCCGGAATCTATTTTCCCTGGGTTTGCCTCCAACTCAGATCTTCCCTGGTCCCCTGTGGTGACTGCATTTCTGCATACTAAATCAGTCACAAGCAGCTTCCTTAAGCTGGATAGATTTCTCAGAGCAGATCTTCTTACTTTGTTCCACTTTGGTCCATAAAATAATATAAATCCGTTTTCATTTTCCTGAAATCACATTAACCAGAAACTCAAGGGCCACCTTACTTCCAAACATGTTAGATAATATTGTCAGTCTTAAATAATGCAATCAATAATTCATCAGGTACACAGTTTACTAACAAATAGACAAGATTTGGCCACATGAGATCAAGCAAATTAAAACAGTGAATGGAGAATCAAAGGTAGGAAGTTGTCCCCCAAAGTGTGACTCATTAGTGATGTTAAAATGTACCTAACCTAAATTAACAGTATTTATTCAAGGCTTAAATAATTGCCCTAACATGGAGAATTATGGTAAACTTAACACAAGTAGGTAATAAAATATTTGCACATGGATGGAAGAATTTTGATCCTTCCTTTTTGTTGTTCTTGTATGTTTGTTGATTATTGGTGAGTTTGGTAATGAATTTTCGAGTCTTGGGTTGAATTTTATTAATGTGCAATTTAAAGGTATGGGATTCTTGCTTCCCATCCACAAATTACTTCTGTCTGAACCAGTGATTCTCAGTTGAAAGTGATTGCACCCCCTAGGACATTGAGTGATGTATGGAGACATTTTTATCTTCACAACTTGGAAATGGGGGATGTGGGGGTGCTACTGGCAACTAGTGGTTAGAAGCCAGGAATACCCTAAACATCCTACAATGCCCAGAACACCCCCACAACAAAGAATTACACATTGCAAAATGTCAGCAGTGCCACAGCTGTGTAACCTGCTCTAAAGGAATCCATTTAACATGCACAGTATGTTGCTCTTACCCAGTGTGTCACTTTGCCTATCCCACAATCCCATTTTTTCTGTGTCACCCAGATGCATTCACTAAGTGTCCCTCAAAAATATACCTATGGGAAGACCATATACACCATGGCCAGGTCTGGATGGCTTTCAGTCTTTTCTTCTATAGAAACATGGCTTTGCCTGGTAATGGGGATGCCAGAGTTAGCCAGCACACTCCCATGAGCCTCATTAGCACACTAAGCCCTTAAAGTTATCAGAAGGGACAACTGGACAATTACAAAGGGACAGTTAGACAATTACTTTTTTCAATTTACTTGTAAGGTCCAGAGAAATAGGTGAAATAGTCCACCTAGCAATAACTGCTTGGCTCTGTATTGCCTGAATGGGAAGTACTAATCACACTAGATCGGCCATGTCTGGTGTAAATAGACCATTTCTGAAGAGCACCTGCCACTTGCCACTCAGAGCTCCCTGGTGAGTCTCCTTACACATAGATGCCCAAGATTACATTTGGGGCTTGGTACACTGCTCATATTGACTGGACCAAAGATGAGTGTCTGGCCAAAAGGTGGTCCATAAGGGAATCTGGAATAAGAGCTCTGCTCAACATGAGTTTTTAATACAGATGATGGATTGGCAGGAGCTACCATGATTTTTAGGTTGGAGTGTTTGTGCTATGTATAGACAAGGACCCAGACAGTTGAGAAACACGAAGAAGGCAGTGGACAGAATTCATGAATGGCATGGGATATCAGCAAGCAGAAACACGATGCAAAAAGATGATGTTTATTATGCATGCTTGTGAATCCCTTGTACCTAGAACCATCACTGGCTCATAGGTAGGTGTTCAATAAATACGTGTTTAAAGGCTGACTTAATAGTAGGGGGATGTGTATCATCAGTAGCAGGAGACGCTGTATGGGGTCCTGACCACACTGTTGGAGTCTAATACAGGACACTTGCAGTCACCTACTGCTGTGTGAATGACAAAGTAACCTGATCCCTAGAGTCTCATATTTTATATGGCATCCCTTTGTCCACCTATGCTAGCTTGGGTCTCTATAGAGACTGCTTCCTACTGTTTCTTTCTTAAATATGCAATTTCAAAATAAAATTACAGTAATTGAAGTACTCTGAGTGTCTCTTGAAATGCAATAAAAAGGTCCATGAGACCTTGTCAAAATGAGAAGAACATAAAGTCCCTAAACCTGGGGAGTTTTTAAAATGAATGGAGGACTATTGAATTTGGGGGATTAAGGTTTATACATGCCATGGGCTAATCTCCAGGACATCTTGACTTTCCTTCTAGTTCAGGACTTAAATTAATAATAGGACAAAATCTCTTAGTAGAACTAGAAGAAGGAAAAATCTTTTTCAGATGGTTTTTTCCTTCCCTTGCTGCAACCACACAGTGCCTCTTGCCAGATCAAATACAAGATTTTCTGTACCTCCACCTGCATGATATAAACAGTACTGAGAATTTGATGAGCCCTATCTCAGCTGAGACCTGGGACACACCACAATTCTGTGCCCAGTTCCATCCTGAATGAGTCAGCACAACTTGAACCACCCTGTAATCAAAGCATGAATTATTCTGGAACCATGAACCCACAGTAAAACATTAGACAATAATTAGCCTATTAATAAGAGATGAAAGTGTTATTTCTACATTAGGTTAACCTAGAAAAAGGTTGACTCAATTTTGACTTACTAAAATGACCAAGATTATATATACATTAATGACTCACCTATTTATGTACTTAGCAGTGCTCAAATTAACAGGCACATATTTACTCTCATAACTCTTTGTGGCATCTGATGGACACATGTGACCTAGGTAAGAGTCGCCTCTGTGAACAAATGCATTTCTCTTTCCTTTTAGCAAACATCTTGAAATCTATTCCAAATGCTGTGCAAACCAATGTCTGCAAGGATAATACAAATTCAGTACAAGTTGCACTCTGACTGCAGTTTCACACTGAGTTAACATCTGCTTATTCCTCTTTTCAGTTTTCTTTAATGGGTGGATAGATGGTAAACGCAGGCATGACACAGTGCAAGAATGATTGCTCCTGCCAGTTGTTATAGTAAGGTTTTTAATTAGGAATTCATTTTTCAATTCCCATGTGGAACTAACTTAAAAAGAATGAGGAAGAAAAAGGTCAAATATATGATAATAAAAGGAGAATTGACTTTGGGTGGTGAACACACAATGCAATATATAGATGATGTGTGACAGAATTGTACACTTGATGCCTACATAATTTTACTAACCAGTGTCACCCCAATAAATTTAATTTTAAAAAAGAGAGAATAAGGAAGAATAATAGAAAAGTATTTTCAGAAAAATATCTATTTCCTTTAGTTTCAATAGTCCTGACAAATATATAAATGATATAGTGGACCCATTTTAGGAATGGGAGAATTGAGACCAGAATAACCATCATCACAAAACATTTTCTGGTTGATTCTGGAATGAAACCGTTTTTCTCATTTTAATTTTAGTACTATTTCCTATGTACATGTATTTTACTATGTGAGTAGGTTAAATGAGACCAAAGAAAATAAATGGAACTACCAATTTGAAATTATTAAATTGGAACTTTCATTTCTTGCTCTGATGGAATACTAGCCTGTATCAATTCAACTATCCTATTGTGAACAACTATAAAACCTGAAGAAAACGCAAGTTGTTGAAAGGCAATACACAGCAATCAAGTCATCTGGGACTTGAAGGGGCAAGATCTCAGAGGAAAAAAAAATATCTAGTCATAAATTATCAGTATGCAAATAAAGAGGACCAAATGAATGAAAGCTAGAAGAAAAATGTAGACAATAGCAATACACCCACAAGTGATCACAGGTATCATTGTTATCAGATAGAATTTTAAAATAACTATGATTAATACAGTCAAGAGAATAGATGAAAAAGATGGAGAACATATATTTTTTTAAATCTATAAAAAATGAAAAGTTTAGAAATGAAAAATATAATTATCAAAATTAAGAATTAAAAGATGTGCTCAATAATAAACTAGACAAAACAGTAGAGAGAATTAATGAATTGAAAAACAGGTTAGAGGAAAGACTGAAGCAAAGAGAGAAAAAAATTATGAAAAATAAATATAAGAGCATGAGAAACATGCGACACAGCAGAAAAGGTCTAACATATTACTTATTGGAGTTCTAGGAGAAGAGAGAGATAAAGGAGCAGAAGGAATATCTGAAAAGACTTAGTCAAGAATTTTTCTAAAATGGTCAAAACAGTAATCCACAGATTTAAGAAACTAAAACTTGAAGTATGGTCATTAAAAAGGGGGAAAAACACTTTTAGATACATCAGAGTTACATCAAGCTGAAAACGTCATAGGTCAACATGCTGAAAACTAAAAACAAAGAGAAATCTTAAAAATAGTCAGGGGTGAGGGCTGTGGGGTAGTGAAGATGGGGATAAATCACATTGAAAATAGCAACAATTATACTTATGTTAGACTTTTCAAAAGAAACAATGGAATCCAGAAGATAACGGAATGATCTTTAAAATCTTTAAAATGCTGAAAGAAAATAAATGTCAAATTTTAGACCTAGAAAAATACCTTTTTACATGAAGGTCAAATAAGTTATTTAGTCAAATCTGTTGTATATGGTATAGCAAACAAAGCTGTAAATATATGTTAAATATATTATTTTTGCAATACATTTTTCTGCTACGATATATGGCTCCTAGCACTAGGTTATAGACATGCAAGGAAACACACAAGATAAGAAAATAAGTTGTTTTCTCTGCATTTTTTAAATTATTTTTTTTCAGTTACAGTTGACATTCAATGTTATTTTATATTAGTTTCAAGTGTACAGAAAGCATAGTGGTTAAACATTTATATAATTTATGCAGTGATTCTCCCCAATAAGTCTATTAACCACCTGGCACACTACACAGTTGTTGGAACATTATTGAATACATTTTCTATGCTGCACTTTACAGCCTCCTGACTATTTTGTAACTACCAATTTTTCACCCAGCCCCCCAAGCACTCTCTCCTCTAGCAACCATCAATTTGTTTTCTGTATCTATGAGTCTTTCTATGAGTTTTGTTTGCTCATTTATTCTGTTCTTTAGATTCCACATATAAGTGATGTCATATGGTAACTGTCTTCTCAGTTTGACTTATTTCACTTAGCATAATATCCTCTAGGTCCGTTCATGCTGTCACAAATCATAAGATTTCATTTTTTATGGCCAAGTAATATTCCATTGTATATATGTACCACTTCTTTATCCAATCGCCTATCAATGGGCACTTGAGTTGCTTCCATATCTTCACTATTATAAATAGTGCTTCTCTGAACATAGGGGTGCATATATCTTTTCCAATTAATGTTTTGGATTTCTTAGGATAAATACCCAGAAGTGGAATTGCTGGGTCATAAAGTAGTTCTATTTTAAATTTTTTGAGTAACCTCCAAACTAGTCTCCATAGTGGCTGCCCCAATGTGCAATACCGCCAATAGTGCACAAGGGTTTTTTTTTCTCTACATCCTCACCGACACTTAATTGTTGATTTATTGATGATAGCCATTCTGGTTTTAATTTTCATTTTTCTGATGATTAGTGATGTTGAGTATATTTTCATATATCTACTGGCCATCCGTATGTCCTCTTTGAAGAAATGTCTATTCAGGTCCTCTGCCCATTTTTTAATTATATTATTTCTTTTTTTTGGTGTTGAGTTGTATGAGTTCTTTATAAATTTTGAATGTTGAATTGTATGTGCTCTTTATAAATTTTGGATATTAACCCCTTCTCAAATATACTATTGGCAAATATCTTCTCCCATTGAGTACGATGTCTTTTCATTTTGCTGATGGTTTCCTTTGCTGTGCAAAAACTTTTAAGTTTGATGTAGACCTGTTTGATTCCTTTTTTTCTTTTGTTTCCCTTACCCCAGGGATAGGATCACAAAGAATATTACTAAGAGCAATGTCAGAGAGTTTACTGCTTATGTTTCCTTCTAAGAGTTTTATGATTTCAAGTGTTACATTTAAGTCTTTAATTCATTTTGAGTTTATTCTTGTGGTGTAAGAATATATGGTGTAAAAAGGTGGTCCAGTTTC
>NW_017732824.1:91310-149181 GCF_001890085.2 Hipposideros armiger | reverse complement strand
CTTGACTCAGTATGGTACTGGCATAAAAACAGACACATAGATCAATGGAACAGAATAGAGAGCCCAGAAATAAACCCATCCATATACGGTCATTTAATCTATGACATTGGAAGCAAGAATTTACATTGGAGTAAAGACAGTATATTTAATAAATGGTGCTGGGAAAATTGGACTGACACGTGCAAAAAAATGAAAATGGACCACCTACTTACACCCTATCCAAGAACAAATTCAAAATGGATTAAAGACTTAAATGTAAGACCTGAAACCATAAAACTCCTAGAAGAAAAAATTGGGAGTAAATTTGCAGACATATGTTTCTGTTTTTATGCCAATACCATGATGCTTTGATTAGTACGGCCTTGTGGTATAGTTTGATATCAGGTAGCATGATACCACCAATTTTGTTCTTTCTCAAGATCATTGTGGTTATTTGGGTCTTTAGTGGTTCCACATAAATTTTAAGATTACTTATTCTAGTCGGGTGAAAAGTGCCATTGGTATTTTGATAAGAATTGATTGAATCTATTGATTGCTTTGAGTAGTGTGGACATTCTAATGATGTTAATTCTTTCTATCTATGAATATAGTGTATGCTTTTATTTATGTGTATCTTCAACTTCTTTCTTTCATATTTTGCAGTTTTCTGAGTACTGGTCTTTTGCCTCCTTGATTAAGTTTATTCCTAGGTATTGTTTATGCAATTGTAAATGAAAAATTTTTTTCAATTTCTCTTTCAGACAGTTCATTATTGATGTACAAAAATCCAACCAATTTCTGGATATTAATTTTGTGTCCTGCTACTTTACTGAATTCATGTATGAGTTCTAATAGCTTTTTGGTGGAGTCTTTGGGATTCTCTATGTATAGTATCATGTCATCTGCATATAATGAAAATTTTACTTCCTCCTTTCCTATTTGAATTCTTTTTTTTTCCTGTCTGATTGCTGTGGCTAAGACTTCCAATACTATGTTGAATAAAAGTGGAGAAAGTGAACATACCTGTCTTATTCCTGATCTTAAGGAGAATGCTTTTCAACTTTTCATCATTGAATACAATGTTAGCTTTGGGTTTATATGGCGTTTATTATGTTGAGATGTGTTCCTTCTATTCCCACTTTGCTGAGAGTTTTTATCATAAATGGATGCTAGATTTTGTCAAATGCTTTTTCTGCATCTATTGATATGATTATAAGATTTTTATCTTTTATTTTGCTAATGTGGCATATCACATTATTTGATCTATGAATATTGAACCACACTTGCATCTCAGGAATAAATCCCACGTGATCATGGTGTATGATCTTTTTAATGTATTGCTGAATTCAGTTTGCTAATATTTTCTTGAGGACTTTTGCATTTATGTTTATCAGGGATATTGGCCTATAATTTTCTTTTTTTTTTTTAAATGTGCTTGTCTGACTTTGGAATTAGAGTAATTGTGGCTTCATAGAATGATCATGTTAACATTCCATCCTCTTCAAATTTCTGGAATAGTTTGAGAAGGATAGCTGTTAATTCTTCTTTGAATGTTTGGTAAAAGACACTTATGAAGCCATCCAGTCTAGGACTTTTATTTGTTGGGAGTTTTTTTATTACTGATTCTATTTCATTAGTCATAATCTGTCAGTTCACATTTTCTGTTTCAGCTTGATTCAGTGTTAGACAATTGCATCTTTCTAGGAATTTCTCCATTTCTTCCAGATTGTTCAATTTGGTGGCACCTAATTGTTCATAATATTTTCTTATAATCCTTTGTATTTCTGAGGTGTCAGTTGTCACTTCTCTTTCATTTCTGATTTTATTTATTTGGGTCCTCTCTTTTCTTTCCCTTGATGATTCTGGTTAAAGGTTCATCAATTTTGTTAATCTTCTGAAAAAAGCAGCTCTTGGTTTCACTGATCTTTTGTATTTTTTTTTAGCCTCTATTTTGTTTATTTCCACTCTGATCTTTATTATTTCCTTCCTTTTACTCTCTTTGGGCTTTGTTTGCTCTTCTTCCTCTAGTTCTTTTAAGTGTAAAGTGAGATTTATTATTTGAGATTTTTCTTGTTTTTTAAGGCAGGCCTGTATTGCTATGAAGTTCCCTTGTAGAACTGCTTTCCCCATGTTCCACAGATTTTGGGTTGCTGTGTTTTCATTTTCATTTGTCTTGAGGTATCTTTTGATTTCTTCTTTGATTTTCTTGTTGACCCATTCATTATTTTGTAGCATGTTATTTAGTCTCCATGTCTTTGTGTGTTTTTCAGTTTTTTTCTTGTAATTGATTTCTAGTTTCATACCACTGTGTTCAGAGAAGATATTTGGTATGATTTTAATCTTCTTAAATTTATTGAGACTTGTTTTGTGGCCTAACATGTGGTGTATCTTGGAAAGTTCCATGTGCCCTTAAAAAGAAGGTGTATTCTGCAACTTTTGGGTGAAATGCTCTAACAATATCAATTAAACCCATCTGGTCTAGTGTGTCATTTAAAGCTGCTATTTCCTCGTTGATTTTCTGTCTGGAAGATCTGTCCTTTGGTGTCAATGGGGTATTAAAGTCCCCTATATTATAACTGCATTGCTGTCTATTTCTCCCTTTATGTCAGTCAATGTCTGCTTTATATATTACCTAGGCGCTCCGATATTGAGTGCATAAATGGTTACAAGGGTTATATCCTCTTGTTGAATTGATCCCTTTATCCTTATGTAATGTCCCTCTTTGTCTTTTATTATAGCCTTTGTTTTGTAGTCTATTTTGTCTGATATAAGTATTGCTACTCCAGCTTTTGTTTGTTTGTTTGTTTCCATTTGCATAAAATATCTTTTTCTATCCCTTTGCTTTCAGTCTATGTGTGTCTTTGAATCTGAAGTGGGTCTCTTGTAGGCAGCATATGTATGATCCTGTTTTCTTACTCATCAGCTACCCTATGTTTTTTTATTGGAGCACTTAATCTGTTTACTACATTTAAATTGATTATTGATAGATACATAGTTATTGCCATTTTTAATTTATGCTTTTTATCTTCTTTTGTTTGTTTGTTTTCCCCCTTCTTCCTAAAAAAGTCTCTTTAACATGTCTTATAATACTGGTTTGGTGGTGATGAATGAAGTCTTTTAGTTTTTTTCTTGTCTGAAAAATCTCTTTATCTCTCCTTCACTTTTAAATGTTAGTCTTAAATGTAGCCTTGATGTAGGTACTTGCTTTTCATCACTTTGAATATTTTGTGATAATCCCTTCTGGCCTGAGAAGTTTCCGTTGAGAAATCAGCTGATAGTCTTATGGGAGCGTCCTTGTAAGTAACTAGTTCCTTTCTCTTGCTGCTTTTAGAATTCTACCTTTGTCTTTAACGTTTGCAATTTTAATTATAATGTGTCTTGATGTGGACCTGTTTGGGTTCATCTTGTTTGGGACTCCCTGTGCTTCCTGGACTTGTATGTCTATTTCCTCCACGAGGTTAAGAAAGTTTTCTGTCATTATTTCTTCAAATAGGTTCTCAATTCTTTGCTTTCTCTCTTCTCCTTCTGGTATCTCTATGATGCAAATGTTGAAACACTTGATATTGTCCCAGAGGTCTCTTAAACTGTCTTCATTTTTTTTTTGGATTGTTTTTTCTTTTTGCTGTTCCAATTGAGTATTTTATGTTACCTTTTCTTATAAATCGCTGATTTGATCCTCTGCTTCATCTAGTCTGCTGGTGATTCCTCCTAGTGCATTCTTCACTTCAGTTATTGTATTCTTCATTTCTGACTTGTTCTTTTTTATTGTTTCTATGCCCTTTTTTATGCTTACTATTTCTTTGTTGAAGTTCTCACTAAGTTAATCTATTCTTCTCCTAAGTTCACTGAGCATCCTTATAACCAGTGTTTTGAATTCTATATCTAATAGGTTGCTTGCTTCAATTTCATTTCATTCTCTTTTGGTATTTTCTCCTGTTATTTAATTTAGCATATATATTCTTGTTTCCTCATTTTGGTCTTTGTGTTTGCTTCAATGTATTAGGTAGATCTGTTACATGTCCCAGTCTTGGCCATATAGCTGTATGTAGTAGGTTCCCTGTGGGGCCTAGTGGCACAGTCTCCCTGGTGACCTGTGCCAGATACTGCAGGAGTGTCCCTTGTGTGTCTTTTGTGTGCTCTTCTGTTGTAGTTCAGCCTTGATTGCTATTAGCATGTCAGTGGGAGGGATTGACTCTCAGGCTGACTCACTCTGGGGTTTGGCTACGTGCATAGTTTATGCGTTGCTGTGAGGGGGGTTATACTGCACTCTCTGGTAATGTAAGACCACCCTTTGGGTGTGCTGCTTGTGGGGCTAATTGGGTTGTGCTCTGCTGTGGTCTGAAGCTGATCTCCAGGTATGTTGGTTCTGGAGCTTCTTGGCAGGGGCTCTGATGCAGGCACAGATCAACCACTCCTGTGACCAGCCACAAACTAGCTGGTAGGAGCTACAAATCAATCTGCTGTTGCTCAACCTGGAGGCCTGTGGGACAGGCCATGCTATTAACTGAAGCGGGCTGCCATCAGTACTGTGCCTGAGGTAGCTCTGAAAAAAGTCCAGGGCCTTCCAAGGCCTGCTGCCACCAGCCAGTTCCCATAAGGCTCAGTCACTGATAAATTCTTATGCAGTATGCAAGTTGGGAAAGGCAGGGTCTCAGGGAGTCACCAGAGTGGAGTGAGCAGAGTTCTCTAGGCCCATGCAGATTCAAATTTGGCTATGTTGGGGAGGGCTCAACACAGGAAAGATTGCACTTGACTTCCAGCAGCACAGAAGAAAATGTCTACACAGGGAAAATGGCAACTAATCCTTCCAGTCCTGGCCCTGTAGACACACAACTCAGTCTCTCCCTGTATGTGTCTGACTCCTCCCAAGTCACCAACTGTGCACTGAAGCCCAGGGTGAGTGCTTGCTAGCAAGTGAGTGTCACGTCCTGCACGACAAGGGCAGTGAGAGAACAAGAGAGGTAGTGAAGGGTTAAGAAAGAAAAGAAACATCAGCCAAGAGTTAAATGAGAATGGGGTCAAGTGTCTCCAGCCTCATAGGACTAAGAGCCTCCAACTGGGCCAACACGCAGCTTTTATTTCTCCACATACCCAGAAGTAATATTGTTCTCTCCACAGTCTGTGAGTCTCATTTCTGAGAACTTGCTCATGACAGATTACCCATGCCTGCAAGCTGCTATTAGCAAAAGTCTGCCCACATGGCCAGACAAATGCTCTGCCTTTACACACCTGTATGCATATGACCCTAGGGAGATAAGATTATTATGGTGAGGACAGATACTATCACATCATCAGGTCACTTCCCAAGCAGGTTGCAGGAAGGAATGTAGCTACAGAGATAGAAGACCTCCAGTGAGGACGGGTGAGGACCTATGCCCACCTCCATCAGCCCCGAGATTTCTCCTGATGGCACCCATGCAACTGTGCTTGTGTTAGGTTGTTCCTTACTCAAAGAATCTTACCCATCATTGGCTAGCCAGCCATCTTTTGGGGCTAAACAGGGAGGCGCAAGGTGTATGAGCAGTGTCCTCAAAAGGGTCAGTTTAGAGGTAAGCGCAGGGGGACAGATGGCTGGACAGCTGCGTGGCAACAAGTGAGTCTGTGCATAGGCCCTTTAAGAAGATGCCTGGGTTTCCTTCAGCCTTCTGCCTCACTCAGATGGTTGGAATCCCCATTATTTTTCATGGCCAGATGTTATGGGAGCTCCTTTGCCTGTCACTGGTACCCTGAGTTGGGGAGCCTGTTGTGAGACTGGGGTCCCTCACTCCTGGGAGAGACCTCGGGAGCTAAGATATCCCTCCCAATTCTCACCTGTCATCCACTGTTGTGTGGCCACACATTCCATGTCTCCACCCTCCACCCCCAGCAGTCTTAATGTGGCTCCTTCTTTATATCCAGGATTTCTGGGTATAACTTCCAGAAGTTATAGGACTTCTGTTTAGTTAGACTCCAGATGGTTTTCTAGGTTGATTGTTCTATAATTTAGTTGTAATTTTAATATGGTCATGGGAGGAGGCAAGCACAACGTTTATCTACTCCACCATTTTGGATCCTCTCCTCTCCACATTTTTATCTCTGAACCGTAAGTCATATTTAAGAGCAACCAACTCATGCATCTCATGTTTTTCCTTACTCCAATTCACAACTTTCAGCCAACTTTTACTTGTTTCTTCAAATATATAAAAATCTGTGCCTAAGAAAGTATGTATCTATAGAAGTAAATATATTTGGTAATTCAAAAACATAAGAAAAATGAATTCAAATATTTTACTTAGCATCACACAGTAGGTGAGGAAAAGAGGGAAGTAACTTTTCCTCTCTCTTTCTGAATTATATTCATAATGTACCTGCACTGATTCATCAGAAAATGCTCACGTGTGATGTGTGGTGCTGAACAGATGCATTAATAATTTTCTAGAGATGCACTGTCTGGTGAGAGGTACATTGAGACTATCTGAAAACATGACAGCGCCTTTCCTTAATAAAGTGCACAGAGTATGAAGAAAAGATCACTAGCTTTTGCATCAAACAGATCTTTCAGATGACTCTTCACATCAATAACTTCCCAGCTGAAAATTACTTTATTTTTTCCCCTTTTATCTATTAGTTTCAGGTGTACAAAACAATGCACTAGTTATCCTTTTCACCCCTCACAAAGTGGCAACCCCTCTCCCTCATCCAATACCCCTCCCCCACCCTTTTAACTTTAAACAAAACATTTAACCTCTTTGGGTCTTGTTTTTTTCTATCTTTTAAATGGCAATACTAATACCTTCCTCAAAGAGCTTTGAAAATTAAATTAGATAATGAATATGAAGTTCTGAGCATAGTGCATGACTCATAGTTGCATTAAAAAATAATAGGTATTGTTTTTATTAAATAGGTATATTGGTATCAGGTAGGAGAAAAATCCTGAATGGTAATGAACTAAGTGAAAAAAATATATAGATAAGTCCATTGTCACTCAAGAATAATGAGAAATGGGGGGGCTGTGTACTAACAAAGCAACATGTTATTTACACATGCTGATTTCCCTATTCTGCAAACTGTTAAAATTGGTTGCCTTAGAGATAGGGTAGTTATTAGCCACCAGTAAAAACAAGGACACTACTGAGAATTTATAGGAAAATGCATTTAAACAAGTGCCATCTGAGCCAACTACACTGTGAACAAGAATTCTGGCAAGAAAGGGGTTATTATTGCCAAGTTCCTGCCAAATGTTATTTTCCTAAGTTAGTATTTTTTTACCCCTGATGGAGGCCTAAACAAAGAGTTCCAGGTGGCAACATGCAGTGAGAAAGCCTCCTTACCACAGAGCCAAAAGTCTTCCAAAGTCCAAAGAACCCTGGAAAAAGCTTTAAAAGTATTTCCCCTGGATGAAGGAAAGGGGTTAGTACCACAGGCAAATGTAAAGTAGGAAATAATAGTGATTAAACCATAGGATGAATTCTTTGTGGATGGTAAATAGGGCTTTTTCATCTTTGAGTGTGGGCTCTATGCCAGGGCTGATAGCCACTAACGACTGGTAGGACTGAATTAGACTGATCACTAGAGAAGATACTAAGTACCCAAGAACAACATAAACAACAATGTCTAATTTACTGAGCACGTGTATGTGTCAGTCACTGTGTTTAACATTTCATGTGTACTATAAAATTTCATCCTTGCAACAACCCTATGAGAACTTTATTTCATCCTCAATTTTTAGATGCAGAGCCCCAGTCTTAGAAAGGTTAAAGAGTTTGCCTGTAATTACAGAGCTAGTCAATAATAAAGTTGGGCTCAAAACAAGGTCTGTCTGAATTCAAAGGTCATATTCTACCACTGCACTGACAGACTTGGGCAAAGTTCTAAAAATTCCACATTTACATGAATAGGTAACTAAAAAAAAATCAATGAATAAGATTAAGCTTGACCAATAGGTAAATACTGACCAATATGAGAATATAGGTCAAGAAACTCAGAAAGATATCGACTGTATTGGGAAATCGCAACATATTCTATGTAACAAAGAAGTTCAGCATCATGGGGTTTAAAGTAAAAACATCCCAAAAAGTCACTGAGGGCTAAGTGTTTTATTCAGCCCTCATATTTCCACCAGAGGGGTAGAGTTTATGTCTATATAGTTTTAAAGCCGCATGCAGCCCTTATGCAGAGCTATAGTTTGGACACCTTTCTTTTTCAGCTAGTATTAACAAAAATAATGTGGATGTGCAAGTTGCAATTATAAATGGAAAATTGTTTAATTCATTGTTAAATTTTCTTCTAGCTGTCAGATATAATGACAATGATTAGGTCTTATTTTCATAACTCTTTAGAAATAGAAAATAATGGAATATAGTTATTGAAAGTACTTAAGTAGCAAATACAAGTATAATCTTGTCCCATAAGAGTGACCTGCCTCCACTCCAGGGTATCCACCACCATCTAGATATATCATCTATAAACAGAAGACCCCTATATCATACCAAAATATCTCTACTGTGCTGCAAAGCCATATATCCAGTTAGCTTCCAGACAACTACAGTTATATGTTACAAGCAGTTCAAATTCAGTATATCCAAAATTGAGCTTATTATCTTATAATCCAAATATGTCCTTTTTTTGGCACCCTCCATTCCAGTGAAAGCCCAGGTATTCTCACAGCCACTAGACCTAGTGACCCAAGGGTTTTCTTTGACTCCTCTCTTTCTTTCTCCCTCCACATTCAATCAGCCACCAGGTTCTGCCAGCTTATTCTTTGTATATTTTCTGATTTAATCTCTCTCTCTCTCTCTCTCTCTCTCTCTCTCTCTCTCTCTCTCTCTCTCTCTCTCTCTCTCTNTCTCTCTCTCTCTCTCTCTCTCTCTCTCTCTCTCTCTCTCTCTCTCCATTCCCAGTGCCATTCTTAGTTCATTATTTCTTATCTGAAATAAACCAAGTTTCCCTGTCATTTGCCCTGTAGGCTTGATCTGACATAAACCATTCTCCACTCTGCACCCAGAGTGATCTTCATAAAATTTAATCTAGCCCTGTTACCTCATTAGCAAAAAGCTTTAACTTTTTCTCAAGACACTTCTGTAAAAAGTCCAAAAGTTTTCACATGCCATGCAATATCCTTCACAATCTGTCACCATCTTATCTCTCCATTTTTTACCTTCATCATTCCTACCTTGTCCTTCTATAATCTAGTCAAAGCAAACTCCATATCTTATTTTAAATTGTTGTACTCTCATCTGTATCATTTTTCTAATGGTTGCCCTTTTAGAAACAAACAAACAAACAAACAACAAAACAATAGAAATCTTTCATACTGTGCCTGCTAACCCCTTTCTATTCCTATTTCTGGAAAAGTCTCTTCTAGGAAATTTGGACTTGGCATCCATCTTCTACTCTCTCATGGTACCCTGTGCCCTGTCATGGTACTTACCATATTTTATTATGGTCATCTTCCCAACTATGGTGTAAGGTTTCCAACAAAAAGAATATATTAAAAATAATAGGTGGCAATAAAATTTTGTGCAATAAATTAATTTAGAAAAAGAAGAAAAGGAAGGAAAAAGACTTTCCATATGTTGGAAAGAGTTTCTTTACAGACACATATTAGCAATTGTAAGACAAAGATGATCTATTACATTTTCAGAATTCAGGACTTCCACCGGGAATTAATAAGAATAAAGAGAATCTTAATTGCAAAGATTTAAATAAAATAAAGATCAAATTTAAGTATTTAATTTCCTAAAGAGAAAAATGGATTCATTAGCTGATAGATGATTCGTTGATTGGTTGATTGATTGACTGATAGATAAGTAAATGACAGATAATAGAGGAATAGATAAATTGATTGATTGATAGAAAGATAATTAGAAAGATAGATAGATAGATAACAGGGAGGAAGGGGAAATGGAGAGAGGGAGGAAGGAAGGAAGGAAGGAAGGAAGGAAGGAAGGAAGGAAGGAAGGAAGGAAGGAAGGAAGGAGGGAAGGGACACCAAATGTCTTGCTGGTGAAGTTGCAGCAGTGGAGAACTGCAACAACAAATGCAGGCAAAAAGTGTGGACAATAGAAAGGTGGAAGCCAATCGACTGCCAGAGAAGTCAGTCCATCACAGAAAAAAAAGTTATGGTCTGATTGCTTAGATGGTTCTGTCAATTTGAGATAAGGTATGGAGTTTGCTTTGACTAGATTATAGAAGGACAAGGTAGAAATGACAAGAGTCAAAAATGAAAAGATGTCATGGTGACAGATTATGAAGGATATTGTATGGCATGTGAAAATTTTTGGATTTTTTACAGAAGTATCTGGAGAAAAAATCCAGCCTCCTGGGGCAAAAGCTGGGAAGAGTAAAAGAAAAGCTAGTTAAGAACTAAATAAGTGAAGAAAAAAACAGATGAGCAATATGAGGATATAGGACAATAGTAGCAGAGCAGAAATAAAAGATACATTCACACTGAAATTGAAGAAGAGAATGCATCAGTACTAAAGATATGGAAAGAAAAACAGCCTAAATTCAGGATGTACACTTTTGGCTGTGATGGAGTAACAGGGATCAGATTCAGATTCATTCTCCTGACTTCAACAACAACAAAAAAAGAAAAATATGATTTTCAGATATTGGACAATAGCCAGCATGAGACAGTGATTCCTGAGAGGAGAGAAATAAACAAGATAAGCTTTAGGGTTGCTCCAGCTTACTGATTGGAGTGTTTTCAGTTAAGTAACAGTGTAGGGAGACAGAACTTATACAAAGGCTGAAAGTCTCCCTAAGTCAAGGAGACATAGA
This sequence comes from Hipposideros armiger, assembly GCF_001890085.2. NCBI lineage: Eukaryota > Metazoa > Chordata > Mammalia > Chiroptera > Hipposideridae > Hipposideros > Hipposideros armiger. The sequence continues at coordinate 138,441 of NW_017732824.1, read as the reverse complement.
TGAGAATTCAAAGAAGCCAAGGGGGCTAAATTTACAGAGTATAGTAATGGAAGAGAGCTTCACAGAAAATAGAACACTACAACGGAGAGAGACTTACCCAGAGGGAGAGCTCCAGAGATAAGCAGGGGTTTCCCCTCTGCTCTTCATGAAGTCTGGTCAGCACGATGATGTGCAGAAACGACCTAAGGCGGGAGGGGGAAGTACCGTAAATGAGCAGACACAGCAATCCCTGAGTTGATATGGGACAAGAAATAGTTGATGTTTTCACAACCAGAGTGGAGAAAAAAAAAACTTGTAATACCTGGGGTATTTGGTGTCCTTAGGAGGGAAAAAAAATATCCCTAAACCAGAGGTTGCTCTGCTCCCACCTAACCAAGCTTGAGAGAAAGCTTCAAAAGTATCAGCTGTTTCCAAGTAACTTACTGTGTTCCAGAACAAAGCCTAATAATATTTAAATGGATACAAAAATACCCAGTACCCAACAAGATAATAGTTATAACTTAAAAATTATAATTATAATTCAAAACTTATAATTAAAAAATTACCAGACATGCAAGTAACAAGGAAATATATTCCATGGGGGGGATGTTGATCAATATAAACCCTCAGAAATTACATAGATGAAAGAATTAGTAGACAAAGACATTAAAACAGTTATAACTATATTCCATACATTCCAGCAGATAGAAAAGAGTATGAGCATACTAAAGAGCCACATGGAAGATATAAAAAAACAGCCATAAATGTAGGAGAGGAGCACCTCAAAGCTAGAATCATCTTTATGATATGTGAGAGCAAAGCAGTAATATTCACTTGCATTATCTAAAATTATCATACCATTTATTGTACAAAGAAGTACACTTTTGAGAGTGAAAGGGGAACAATGAATTACTTTTTGAAACCACAAGCATAAACTGAGACTGCCCAAGATTAATTGTGATATATAATGAGGCAAGAATTCCCTCCCAAATCTTAGCAAGATTAAACTCGGGGCAAGAAAATGTGTAGTACATGACCATCATAAAAAACTGACACTATAAAGTTTCTGTACTTAAAGAGATGACCTTCAGCTTTTTTAGAAACCCAGTCATCCAAAATAATGCAAGCCAGAAATCTGTCTGAGGTTAGTTTGTCTTCTGCAGGCTTCTCCGTTTTGCTGCATTACTGACTTTGACCTCTCTCTACTGTATCATGTCTGACTCTTCCATTGAGAGTCCTAGTATCAGATTCTATAGTCCTTCCTCTGATCAAACTTAGCTGACCCATGTCTCTGCCCCATAGGACCCTACTATCCACTACTCAAGCTTTTTGGTAAGACAGTTGTATCTTGCATGTTACCTTCTGAAAGTAAGGCCTTAGACCAGGAATTTCAAGGGTAACGGTGTCAGCCACCCTCTGAGGGCAGGTGAAGCTCGCCTTTCAAGACAGCATGCAAGTTGTACAGTTCTGGTAGCTTCCTTTTGACTAAGTATTGCCAAATTCTCTGCCAGGTGGAATCTACACATACCCTAAATTATTTGCCCAAGTAAGCCAAAATATTAGGGTTGCCAAAAAGAAATATAATTTCTTGAAAAGTAAGAGACAAGTCTCATGAAACCTTAAAGTTTCAATCTACTAGTGAAAAACTTCAATCCAAGGGCACAATGTGAAAGGACGCTGGAGGTGTTGGTGACTAGAGTGTCTCCCTTTATTTCAAGGGGGCTCTGTTCCTGTGAATAATTAGATTATCACAGATCCTGAATTCATGTTATGACCTGATTGAAATCCAGACCTAAACCTGTCCTGGAGCATGTGATAAACCAGGTGAGCCTGGAGCTCAGTTGTCACCACCTTTTCAAATACAAGCATATTAATTAAAAAATTACAAGCTAGACTTTTGCCAAGGATTCAAATAAAACATCAAAAAGGGACAGGAAGATGTCTTTCTTTTAGTTAAAGGGCAAGTCCAAGGTTGGGGATGGGGTGAAAAACCACTCAGAGTAGGCTCCTGAGGCCAGGGATGAAGACCAAAAGGAAGCACACATCCAGCCAGGGGAGCGTTTCCATTTTGAAGAGAGATTGCGCTGTGTTGATGACCATGAGTAAAACAAGCTTCTTCTCTTCACTCCTGAAGCTTGTCTCTGAAAACAGGCCTGTCCCAGCATGTGGGAAAAACACACAAAGCATGTTGAGCTCAGATATGAATCTGAATGCTATGGAAAACAGCCAAAAAAGTGGCATCTTGTCAGCCACTAACAATACTTTAGATCCCTCTGTTCCTTTCAGTTAAATGGAAACTAGAACTTAACCTTGGCTCCCAGCAAAAAACAATTTAACATAGGGAGCATCTACATTCATAGGGCAATGTTAAGTGTTGGTAATAGATGCAGGGAAAAAGTCAAATTTGTTACTGTCATGTGTAGTTTTGGAATGACAAGACTGATAAATGTCAACCATGCAGCTAAGAAAAAACAATACTCTAGTAATATACTGACAGTAACCTGACGATCCTCAAATATTTGGGCAATTAAATAAACATACTTTTGTAAAATGTCTAATTAATATAAGGCTGCCAATGAAGGCTGGAATGTGGAGCAGACAAATGGCTGTATTTAGTTTATCTTCAATGCTCTCAATTTTTACTTCCTCTATCTTTGCCCATAGAATGACCACATCCTGTGAACTTAGTCAAAGCTAAGCAGAACCAGGGACAACCAGCAGATGAGGTTTAGTAATTCTCACCCAAACTTCCCTTCACTTTATTGCCCAGAATTTAGTTTTTTCAGGGGCCGGCTGAGTGGCTCAGTTGGTTAAGAGCTCGCTCAAGAGTTTGAGTTCTGAGCAACAGCAGTTCGAGTCCAGCTCAAGCTGAGCAGCTGCTGAGCTGCCAACAGGTAGCAGGATGGCTCAGCTAAAAAAAAAACAAACAGAATTTAGTTTTTTCAAAGATTCAGATATGCATTAGATTTGCATCTCCAGTTAGAGTGGGCTTTACCACTGGAGATAGCAGAGCTGTACCAGCATATTTAAATCCATGCAATACCTAGAACATCTTTTCTTGAACAAGTTTCACTAGAAGATTTAGGGAAAAGTGGAGTTAAGAAATTTTCTTTTTGTTTAAGAACAAGTCCAAAGTTTTTTATATTAAAGTATTGACTTATCAGGTTATGCATAATTTATAAGAAATCTGAATATAAAACAGAAGGCTTCATGGTATTTTACTTTGTGGTGGGTCTTTTGAGGCAACTCTAGTCCTCTTGTTATACCAGCCCTGCCTTTCCACTTCAGTCTAGAAGTCTGATACATATTGCTCTAGATCAGAGGTCAGCGAATTTTTGAGACGGAAGAGCTACCAGGGGTCAGCAAACTGTGGCTTGCAGGCCGCAGGCTCTGAAGTAAAATTGAAAATGAAAATAAAACTATCATAGTTTCACTTATAAAATTTTTAAAGGATATTATTCACATAATGGTGATTATGTAAAAATATATTTATGGCTCTCAAATAAATTTTAAATTGTTGTGAAGAACAGGATTGGCTCTTCCAGGGGTGGGCAGACTTTTGACATAGAACGTACCCAAAGAGCCGCATGTGGCTCGCGAGCCGCAGCTTGCCGACCCCTGCTCTAGATGAATGGTGCAGCCCTACCTAGCACATGTCTTGCTCCTACTCCTAATTCATTGCTCATTGTTTTTTGTAAGTCTCAGAGAAATCCACAAGAACTAAACATCATTAACAAAAACCAAATATGGATGAGAAGTGCCCATTTGCACAGGTTAATTGATTTTCTACCACAAGGTCTTCAAGTTATGGTATGGAGATGTCTCAGTGGCAAATTAAAGGTAAAACAGTCATGTCTGTGGATGCCCACAGGTTGCCACACTTGGTCACTGATAGAGTGTAGAGCGGGATGGCAGAGAAAAATTCAGACTGAGGATTCTTCCGCAGGGTTTCCCCCAGGCCCACTGGTAGTGAAACTGGCAGGCACAATAGAACAGCCACTGCCTGGGGCTGCTTTTCCAGGATGCCCAGCAGATGAGACAACCTTTGGAGAATGGCCAAGAGCCAAGCAGGAGCCTGGTCTGTACCAGGTACTCCTGCAGCTCTTCACTGCACACGCCTGCTCCCCTGGCCCTGCAACCCTGTCTATCTGGGACCACATTCCTGACACAGGAAGGCAGAAGGGAAGGTATTCTCTGGCGTATGCCTCCTTTCCCCTCTTATCTACCTCTTTCCATTATTTCCTTTCTTGGATTGTTTCCCAAAATTTGTTTCTTTGGATATAAATTCAGAAAGAACAAATAGAATTATGTAGCTATGAGAAATCAACATGTAAATCCTCCATTTGGCTATGGGAGAGGTAGATTGAAGTGTTTAGTTTCCCCATCTCTTATTATCATGTGCACAAATGTATATGTGCCTGTAATTTCCCCACATACCTATTGTTTACATGCAAAACAATTGTGTTTTGTTGTTTATTAAATTTATTATGATGACATTGGCTAATAACTTTATATAAGTTTCAAGTACACAATTCTATAATACATCATCAGTATATTACATTGTGTGCTCACCACTCAAAGTCTAGTCTCCCCCTTACCATTTATTTGACCCCCTTTACCCTCTTCATCCTCCCCCATCCCCCTTACCCTCTGGTAACCACCCTTATGTTGTCTGTGTCTGTGAGTTTGTTTGCAAAACATTTTTTAATCTCTACATGTTATTCTTTCTTATTTTTTTCTTCAGAGAAAGAGATATGGAATGTGTGCGTGCGTGTGTGTGTGTGTGTACTCAATAGTCTTCAGTAGGCATTCAAGGAGCATCTTCATTGTGTAGGGTGTACACAACAAGGTGCTGTGTAGATGTATATTCAAAGATAACAAACTCACTCTGTCTGGTACAGCCTCCCCTGCACATATACATAGATAATTTTCTTACCCTCATCAAGTCTTTGCTCAAATGTCAGTTTTTCGCAATTCCCCTTCCCCCACTCTATTATGTTTTTCTTTCTCCATAATACTTATAACCTTGTAATATATTATAAAGGCACCAATCTAATTTGTCTGTTCTTTATTCTCTAATTTCCCTCACTGAAATTCATGTTCCATGAGGGAAGGGATCCTTCTTTAGCTCACTAATTTATCCACCAAGCACCTATAAAAGTGCCTACCTTGTAATAGATGCTCAGAAAACTTATGTTAAAAAATTAGTTGTATATGTTTCTTTCCAAAATGTTATTTCTTAATTATCATCTCTAACTGGGGAGGTAATTAAAACTCAGTTGTCTCTTCTATCATTCTACTTTTAGGAGAAATAGAAGATATGCTGTAATGAATGGGGATTGTGAATAGCTAGTTTAAAAATAAATAAATAACAGAGAGACAACCAAGATGGCATAGTAGGTAAATGCTGTGCTTACTGTCTCTCACAACCACATCAAAATTACAACTAATCTACAAAATAATCATTATTGAGAATTGCCTAAAATCAGGCTGAACTAAAGCCTGTCAACTAAGAATGCACTGAAGAAGCCACCTCCAGACTGGTAGGAGGGGCAGAGACACGGAACAGGCTCCTCCCACACCCACATGAGACCATTAAAGATTGGGAGGGATATTTTGGCTGTGGGGATCCCCCTGTCCCCAAAAGAGTGAGAGGTCTCAGCCCAGATTTCCAGTACAAGGGAGAGAAGCCTCCATAATTTCTGGTTGTGAAAACCAGCAGAGATTGTTACTGAGTGAGACTGAATGCGGCTGCACTCCCAGGAGCTCCTCTTAAAGGGATTGCACGTGGACTTACCCACCAATGGAATCACTGAGCTCCAGTGCTGGGACAGTGGCTGGAGAGGTGGCAGGGACATACAGAGTGGAACTGAGTTGTCTGGCTTGGGACAGAACCTGAAGGGGCGGCTTTCTCCTGGACTGGAGAGCTGGTGAAGGCCATTATTTCTTTGTTGAGCCCTCCCCCTTCCTGGCTTGTGAACACAGATGCCTGCCATATCTGAGTCTCTGCCGTTGGTTCACCCCCGCCCTGGTGATTCAAGACCCAGTCCCGCCCAACTTTCAGGCACACCCAGGCTGCTTTCAGTGGCTTTTTCATGCAGTTCGTCTGCCTTGGCTCAAGCTTCAGACTTTCCTAGGGCTGCTCAAAGGTTTGCAAAACACAAACAAGCAGCATCTGGCTTGAGCGTATCTTGTGCCTCTGGCTGAGCAACCCTAAGCATGGCACTAGTGGCAGCTGGCCTTGGTTCGTGGCTTGGCCTCTCAAGGCACTTCCAAGCACAGCACAGGCAGCAGCCATCTGTGGATTTCCTTGTGGCTTCTTCTGGGTGGCCCCGGGTGGGGCACAGGCTGTGGCTGAACTTGACCTACAGCAGAGCCCCTCCAAGGTGGTCCTGGAGCTGACACCCCCAATGGCCAGCTTTTAAATGAGCTGGAGCATTACCCAGCTGCCTCCAAGTACGACACACCCAAGGGGAAAATTGGGCAGGCACCAGAGTCCTGCTGAGGCAGATCCTGCTTTGTAGGATTGGTCCCTGAATGACAACTTTTTCCACTGTAGTCAAGGCCAGTCCTCACAACCAGTGAGCCCAAGGGTCAGTCCCTCACAGTGATGTGCAATCATCAACCAAGGCTCAACTACAAGAGGGCACACACAACCCACACAATGGACACAAGAGGAATGCGTGGCTCATGTGACCAGAAAGACTGCGCCACTGAACCCCACAGCACACCTAATACATAAAACCTCTCTACTAAGACTGGAAGACAGGGCAGCCCTACCTAATACATATAAACAAGCACAGGGAGGCAGCCAAAATGGGGAGACAAAAAAATATGTCCCAAATCCAAGAACAAAACAAAGCTCCAGAAAAAGAACTAAGTGAAATGGAGATAAGCAATCTATCAGACTCAGAGTTCCAAACACTGGCTATAAGAATGCTCAATAATCTCAGGGAGAACTTCAACAGAGAGATAGGAAGCATAAAATAGAGATGGAAACCATGAAAAAGAACCAGTCAGAAATAAAGGATACAATAATGGAAATGAAGAATATATTACAGGAAATCAACAGTAGATTAGATGAAGCAGAGGATGCAACCAGCAATATAGAGGATAAGGTGGCAAAAAACACCCAACCAGAACAGTAAGAAAAAAAAGGAACCCAAAAAATTTAGGAGAGTTTAAGGGGCTTCTGGGATGATATCAAGCATACCAATATTCACATTATAGGGGTACCAGAATGAGAAGAGAGAGAGCAAATGATTGAAAACCTATTCGAAGAAAAAATGACAAAAACTTCCCTAACCTGGTTAAGGAAATAGACATACAAGCCCAGGAAGTACAGAGAGTCCCAAACAAGATAAACCCAAAGAGGCCAACACCAAGACACATCGTAATTAAAATGTCAAAGGTTAAAGACAAAGAGAGAATCTTAAAAACAGCAAGAGAGCAGTTAGTTACCCACAAGGAAGCCCCCGTAAGACTGGCAGCTGATTTCTCAACACGAACTTTTCAGATAAGAAGGGAGCAGCAGGAAATATTCCAAGTGATGAAAAGCAACAACATACAACCAAGATTACTTTACCCAGAAAAGCTACAATATTATTTAGAATTGAAGGACAGATAAGGAGCTTCCCAGACAAGAAAAAGCTAAAGGAGTTCATCACCACAAAACCAGTATTACAAGGAATCTTAGAGGGACTTCTTTAAGATGTGAGGGGGGTTACGGATGGGCAAAAGGGGAATGGATTAAGAAGTACAAGTTGGTTGTTACACAGTAGTCATGGGGATGTAGGATATAGCATCGTAACTATAGTAAATAATATTGTAATAACTAGTGGTGGTATTAGTGGTATGGTGCCAGATAGGTACTAGATCTATCAGGGTGATAGATGGGAATGGGGTTGGGGCCAGGGTGAAAAAGGTGACGGTATTAAGAAATACTAATTGGGGACAGCCAATTAGTTCAGGTGGTTATAGCACAGTGTTCATAACACCAAGGTTGCTGGTTCGATCCCCACATGGGTAAAGGAGCTGCACTCTCCACAACTAGATTGATGATGACTACTTGACTTGGAGCTGATGGGTCCTGGAAAAACACACTGTTCCCCAATAAAATTCCTTTAAAAAAGAAAAAATACAAATTGGTAGTTAATAAAAAATAATAATAATAAAATAAAATAAAAATAAAAAAGAGGAAATAACCAAGGTTTTAAGATTTTATCCATAAATACATGAAAGTCCTGGACCTTTGTGACCTTGACATTGTTTCCCAGAATCAATAATTTGTTGTCATAGTAGGAAGGCTCCACCTTTTTTTATCAGCTATGTAGCAACATCATCAGCACAGCAGTCACACATTTCCTATCATCCAGTGCCGATAAGGTAGTTTCCCATTTGGTTGAACCAGGGGCTTAGTTGAAAGTAACATGGCCAAGATTCAATCAAGATAAGATCAAGTATATGCTTCCACAGAGGGAAACACCTGAGGAGTCATGGGAAAAACATGTTCCCTATGTTGATGGGATGTATTTAATCCTTGCCACTGACAATCCTAGCAAGTCCCAAGAAAAAGACACTAGACTAAAAATCAGAACCCTGGGTTTTAGGGCTGCCTCCCTCACTAAACACCTGGAACTGTTAGGAAAGTCACAGCTATTAGGAAGAAGGCAGGCTGGTGGAGGCCTCACTTTCCTCATCTATAAAATAACAGGGTTGAAATAGGTCATTTCCAGGGTCCTTTCAGCTCTAATTTAATGTTTCTCCAGGACTCTGGGGATTTCTGAGGTCGCCTGGTACCACCTGTGCTGATGGGAAAATTGCTAACTCTTCTAACAAATGTTTGTCTAGATGAACTCTCAGACAGATTAACCAGAACCATTACTGGTGAAGAGTCTGAGGCTGAGTACTGAGAGCAGCAGTGAAGAAAATAAATTACGTCCTGTCTATATACACTGTGAAAGTCTGAAGCCTCCAGTCTTGCTTACCAGTGCCCAGAGAAGCCCAGGCATCTTACTGCCAAAGAGGGTCAGGTAAGATCCTTCACTGGATGGTTCCTCAATTCTATATGCAAGGAATGGGAAGTCACACAATATTTCTAAAAAACAACAACAACAAAAAACTTCAAAGTACTGATTGACCAACCAAATACTGAACATTTTTTTTTGAATAGGGAAAATACAATTGATCTAGACAGAACCTTGTCAGAAATACACTCAGGATGAGCCTTTATAAAGACCACCTGGAAGAATAGCCAAGAAAATTTGACCAAAGAAGAGAGAGAAGGCATGCCTCATCAGATACCAACAAGGTACAATAATCAGGACAGCATGATACTGGAGTAAGAATCAATGAGAAGCAGTTTCACATATGATAAATGGAAAAATAAATTATTTAATAAATGACTCTATTCCTAAATCACATCATACACAAATTATTTTCAAATGGGTTACAGAATTACATACTGAAAATTACCAATAAAAAAACTAGAAAGCAGTATAGCTAAATACTTATCTGATCTTTACGGGCCTGCCAAGTGGTGCGTTGGTTAAGAACTGGCTTGTTCTTGGTGTGTTCTTGGATGCCAGAGGGCCCTGGTTCAGATCCCACATATGAGGGCCAGTGACTCTGCCCTCTACAGCTAAGATGCTGAACAACAGCTCTACCAGGAGTTGGGCTGCCGTGGGTCGCCAGCGACGGCGTAGGCTGCAGCCCCTGTGGCAGTGGGTTACTATGGGCTACCGTGTGTAGCCAGCAGCCCCTGTGAGCGGCCAGCAGCCCCTGTGAGCGGCCATCCAGAAGCCGGTGAGGCAAAAGCACAATGATGGTGCCAGCTTGGGCCAGTGAACCAACATCCTCCACAACTAGACTGAAGAACAAAAAAACAGCAACTTGTCTGTTCTCATTCCCCTGATTCCCCAGCGCTGTTCCTCTCCCCCAATTCCCCAATTAAAAAAAAGATATAAAATAATGTTTATATCACTTTACCTAATAATTCTACTTTTAGAATTTTGTCTAAGGAAACAATCAGATATGTACAAAAAATATATATCAAGATTTTTCATTATATTAGCATATATCAGAAAAAATTTAAGGTCCAACAAAGGAATTTTTTTTTCATTATGCAGTGGTGTTCTACATAGCCATTGAAAATCAAATTGGAGAAAAATATTTAGAAGTGTTGTGGGATACTTGAACAGAGAGACTGGACACCAAGGCTTGGGAAGCAACGTTTATTGATGTCGGCACCGGCTCAGTGGATTCATATCCAAACGCTGTACCCCAATCCAGACAGGACTTGGAGCTATATACCCTGAGGTTTCCGGGTTAGCAGCTAGGATTCCTTATTAGGACATGTGGCATTGTGTTAGTTTCTGACTGGCCCCCAGGTGAGGTAGGAATTAGGAAACGTTAAACGCAGAAGTCTTGGTGGCCATGTGGTCCCGGAAAGCCTTTGTCTAGGGCCCTCCACCACAGGAGCATGTAAAAATGTTCACAATTATTCAATGAAAAAAAGTAACTTACAACTCTGTTTTGTAGTTTATTTCAATTTTTTTAATTATATATTTTTTAATTATATAAACAAACCTACATAAATAAATGTGCCTGTATATATGTGAAACAGAAATAAATATACTGCTTAGATCTGGGTGGTTGAAATGCTAGTGGTTTTTATTTTTTTTATATTTTCTTTGTGTCTTTATTTTCCAAAATTTCCACTATTTTTGTGTATCACTTCTTATTAGAAAGATGCAACAAATATTGTAATAGCCCCTGAGATAGCTTTCATCCTTATCTCAATGTTATTTTCCAAGCTAATGTTTTTATGTCAAATTGGAAATCAAGAAGACTAGTCAATCACTCAGTTGAGAGTCTTATTTTTACCCAATCTATGGTTTAAGTGCTTCTCTAGAGAGTCTCTCTCTAGAGTAAGTTATTGCTTACAATCATGCGGATCACTTCTCCCACTTCCCCTTCCTTTTTTTTTTTTTGGCTTATAGAAACATGTGAAAAGAGCTCAAGATTTAGAGTGTCACAATCTTTGGCTAGAACCCAGCTTTCTTCCTCCCTTGACCTTGGGCTCAGTGTCATAAATGGAACATATGCTTGGGGAAAATCCTAAGAATTTCCATGCAAGACAAAGAAGAGCTTGTAATGTAAAGTAAATTTAGGGAATCTGGACTTTCTTCTATAATCAGTGGGAGCTAAAGAAAGCTTTTTAAATCAGGGAAGCATTATGGCCATTTGTCTCTTAACAAATTATCTTTAGCAGAAATGTGGAATAAAGACAGAAATGAAAGAAGGAAACTAATAAGTGTTGAGTAATTCAGGAAAGATGATGAGAGATGGATTGAAGACACCATAACTAAAGAGGAGATACTAGATTCATGAGTGTGAGAATGAGTGGCTGCTTGTATGTAAAAGGAGAGGAAATAATGATGAATCTTAGATTTCTTGCTAAAGAAATTACTGGGCGTGGAGTACTACCAGACCATTATTCACTCTCCCTATCTTTCTTAGTCATGGAACCCCAATTTCATTCAAGGCAGCTAAAAGACTACATTTCCCAGCCTCTCTTGCAATTCAGTGTTACCATGAGTATTGTTAATAAAAAATAAGTGGAAGTTGTTAGGTGGGCCTTCCAGAGGAGTTCCTTAAAAGGACAACAGGAATGCACATTTTTTTGCCCCTCTACTTCTTTTTCCTACATCTTATTTGGAAACTGGATGTGATGGCCAGAGCTCCAAAAGCCATCTTGGATCATGGGATACTATTTTGATGGAATCCATATTTTAAAATGATGGAACAGAAAAATAGAAGTATACTGGCTTCCTGAAGAACACTAAGCTTCCACACTAGACCAGTGCTGCCTTTATCCAAATGTCATTTATATTAAGAATAAATATTTACCTTGTTTAAATTTAGTTAAATTATGTTAAGTGCTAATTTAGTCATCATTACTAATATGAAGAACACTGGAAATGGGGCAAATTAAGGAGATGCCAAGATTGGTTTGTGTTATGTTATATTTGAGACACCTATATAATACCTAATTAGATTTACCCAGAAAATAGTTGGAAATATGAAGTACTGATTAGAATTGACATCCTAAATATGACCATATTAGCCAGGAAAAGCAGAAGAAGAAACAGTTTAACCTCTGGATATCACCAACATTGTCTAATAATCCTAAATATGTATGTCCCTGATAAGAGAGCTTCAAAATACCCGAAGTAAAAACTGATAGAACTACAAGAAGAAACAGACAAATCCACAATTATACTCAGAGATTTCAGCACCACTTTCAATAATCAATAGAGCAATTAGAAAATCAGTAAGGATATAGAATTGAATAAACTTACTTGACCTAATTGATAGAGAATACTCCACTCAATTCAGCAGAATACCTACTTTTCAAGTATACAGAGAACATTTACCATCATAAAACATATTCTGAGCCATAAGTTTCAAAGTATATTTCAGGCCACAATGAAATTAGATTAGAAACAAACAATGGAGAGATATCTAGAATGTCATCAAATCACATACATTTAAATAACCCATGGATCAAAGAAGAAAAGAAAATCGGAAATATTTTGAACCGAATGAAAATGAACACACATCAGAAATTGTGGGATACAGATAAAGCAGTATTTAGAGAAATATCTATAGCACTAAAATGCCTATGTTAGAAAGAAGGTCTCAATTTTAAGATCTCAATTTCCTACTTAACAAACTAGAAAAAGAAGAGAAATGAAACTCAAAATAAGCAGAAGAGAGGAAATAATAAAGATCAGAGGACATCAATGAAATAGAAAACAGAAAACAATATGGAAAATTAACAGAAAAAGAAGTCTGTGTTTTGAGAAACTCAGGAATCAGGTCTCAGATTAAATGTCTCCTCCTCAGTAAATGCTTTCCCTAACACTGAAAGTAAAGTAGGTTTCCTCCTATTGTTATTTTCTCTTTAGTTACCTATTCTTTTGTTTTATATTAAATATTTTTATTGGTTTGTTTAAGATTTCTCTCTCTCATACTACAGCTTCCAGATGAGCAAGAACCATATCCAATTTTCTCATCATTATATACACAGTACCCAGGACAGCTTTTGAGCTTTTGACACATAGGAGGCATTCAATAAATACTTGGTAAATCAATGATAGGAGAGTAATTGCTCAATGGTGAAAGTTTGGAGGAGAAGAAGAAGGAGGCGGAAGAGGAGGATGGCAGTGGTGGTGGTGGTGGTGGTTGAATGAATATGTGCAGAGCAAAATGAAGCAAAAGAGAGGCAGCCTTTTCCACTCTTTTAAGTGGATAGTCAAGAAGAAAGACTTTCTGCAAGAGGTGATGGTTGACTCTCTTTAAAATATAAGTTGGCTATATGTAAGTAGATTGGATGAGCAATGGGAAAAGGAATCTAGTTATAGGAAATAACATAAGAAAACTTATAATAGAAGAATAAAAGAGAATGACCCATTGGAAATCTGCCAGTAGTTGGGTATGGCCAGAGCACAGGATGCAGGAAGGAAAAAATAAGATGCAGACAGGTGGTGGAAGCAAGATCAGGAAGTCTTCTGAGCCATGGTAAGGAGTTTGGACTTCATCTAGTAGACCTTTGGAGTCTCTGAAAATTTTTAAACAAGGAGTGACTTAGGCAAACTTATATCCTGTAATGCTGCCTCTAATTGTCTGTGGAAAATAAAGTGGAGATAAGGAGAAAATGTGGAAAAGAAGAGGAAATGGTTTGATTAAGGCATGTCAATTAAACAAATGGCACTTCATCACAGTTTGGATTGGGGACTGGGTGCCATGAGGGAGAGAGTCAAGGATGACTCCCAAATAGCCAGCTTAGGCAACAGAGGAGATTGTGAAATAAAGAAATCAATGAAATAAGGAAAGTAGATGAAGGCTTTGTAGGAGAAAAAGATAATGAACATCCTTTGAGATATGATCAAATGCTTCGTTCCCCATTTTTGTGCCAAATACCTTCATTCTGCCAAATATCACCCATTAAGGAAACTTCTCTGATCATAGCTGGAGCATCTGACCCTCTCATCATACCAAACTCACCTCTTCCTAGATGCCATTCTCTATGGGCCTAGAAATCTGCTATGAGAAAAATTAAATAATTGGGTAACTGACTCTAGGAAATATATCCAGGCATTACCACCCCCCAGGTAATCCATGGGCATTTCAACATAGGCCTTGTTAAAAAATGAGCATGTTGAATGAAATTAGTTTCACTTGTTGAGGCTACCCAACTATAACTGTTTTTTTTAAGTGTGTTTGCATTAATATTTTTATGTAATAGAAAAATCTAAGAAACAAAAGCATGTTAGCAAGACATATATAGAAAAAAACCTATCTACAATAATTTTTTAAAAGAAAGACTTCTAATGGTGAAACCATCAGGAACCATATGATAGATACTTTGGGCCATCCAAGACATGAGTTATTTTTCTCTCCTGCTTCATGCATCTAAAATAATAATAATAATAATAATAAATAATAATAATAATAATAATAGAAAAGAGGCCTAGAACCCTAATTACTACAGTGACTAAATTAACAAGATGTCTCTGGATTCAAAATAGGTTCATAACCCAGCACTGCCACTTCCTAACTGTTTTGTTGTGCTTCAGTTTTCTTAATCTGCAAAGCCATGATAATAATTTCTTCCTCACTGAGTTGTTCAGAAGATTAAATGAGACTATATGTAAAGCACCTGACATACAGTAAATCTCAAGAAGTGTTAGAAATGTTAGCTATTGTTAGTAGTAATAAAGTTTCCAGGGAGTATTTGTGCATTTTCTATGATTTACTGTATATATAGGGTTAATTTCCTCATGCTCTCATAGGCTGAGATCTGTTGCCTTACTTTGTACCATTCTCAGAGTTGGAAACAAGGCAGGTTCCTGAGCAAACTATGCAATCCCTGAGGAGCAGGAAGTAAATATTACGAAACACAAATAGCATCAAACACCATGTAAACAACTGCACAAAGCTCACGATGCCTTTGGTGATCTTTGTAAAGACTGCAAGAACAACAATGATGACAGTGAAGCAACAATTATGGCAATTACGTTTAATGGAAGTAATTAAGCCAACTTAAATAAATGATCATTCTTTAGATATCTTGCTTACTTCTTTCACTTAATGCTTTTAGGATTCAGAAGAGCAAAGCAAACAAACAACTCAGCCTTCCTACAGAAGGTTTAGGGAGAAACCACCAAAGCTGCAGATGTACTTCCTTTCTGACAGGTACAGTACTCAGAATGGGGGGATGGGTTAAGAACTGGACCTGGTTGTTCATGTGGAGCCCCAGGCAGTGGTCAGGCCTCTTTGAATAGTTTCCTTGTGTCTTGCCACCTGGAGAGCTGAATAAGAACTGCAGTGCTGAGGCCTCTGACAATGATCATGGGATTCCCTCTAGGGTAAAGACCTTGCTCCTGAATATCCCCTGCTCAGCAAATTCTCTGCTGAAGTTCTACCTCCCCTAGGAGCACCTGGATGGAACACAGAAGGAAGCTTTAGTGTTTACACCCAGAAATAAAGATAATTAAGACTAACCGTCTCAGATAACAACCAAGCTTTTGTTGATGAGGCTTATGGGGAAACCTATAAAAATTAATACATATAAAAGTAAGGAAAATAGTACCTATGATCTTTCCCACCCCACCTACAAAGAGTCCTGCTGGATACTAAGCTACACAAAAGATACAGGGTAAAAAGCAAGGATTCAGGTTGCCTGGGTCCAAATCAGGACTGTCACTTACCTAGGTGTATGATCTTTGTCAAGTTACTTAACCTTTCTTTGCTTCCATTTCTAATCTTTAAAACGGAAATAATTATAGTACCCTTTATAAGGTCATTTAGACAATTAAATTGAGTTGTAAATGTAAAGTACTTAGAACAATTGCTGACACATACAAAGCACTCAGTAAGTGCTAGTATGGAACTACATATATGTGCATGTTTAAATTCACAGTCATCTATGAGCTATTCCATCCTCAGACTACCAAATTACACCTTTCCCCAGGAGTTCCTCAGAGCATGTCAACACTCTGTTTTTGTTATTGTTGCCGTGGGGAAAGGGAGGTCTTTTAAACCTGACTCCTGAGGCATTATGCATTTGATTTAGAAAGTTCTCTTAGATTACAGAATCTATTTAGGAGGCTGGCATGCTTGTTTTTAATTATTTGAATGCACTTTATCTCCTCTCCTACCCATGCCTTCAGCCAGGTCAACCTGTTTCTAATTGTGCCTCCTGTTCTTGACCTGAATCTGTCACCCATGTTTTGTCTAACTCTTGGAACAAATTTCCCACTTCCTGTTGAGAGACAGTGTTGCATGAATATTTTCATGTTTCTGCATGGTCAGAGTTGTTTGAGCAAAAGTTACTGGCAACCTACATTAAAGAATGATTTAATGGCAAACAAGTTTTGGAAGTTAAAGATAGAAACTTCTGGGGAGAGTTAGAAACATCTCCTCTAGAGACATGTTTACATTTCAAGAGTTATAAACCTGGAGACCTTTCCAAGAAAAGGTCTCTCTCTCTCTCTCTCTCTCTCTCTCAATCAATCAGTCTGTCTGTTTCTCTCTCTCTGCCCCATCCCCCTTCTCTACCCAGAGAAAAGGGCAGGTTTTATGCCAGAAGCTCCTATATAAGCTCTATGTTTCATAATACTAAAGCCCACATGCACAGGTACATCTGGTGGCTCTCAGCCCATCATCCTGTGATGAACTGAGGCATGGGGAACAGACACAGGTTGCTGTATGAGGAAAAGGTCTCTTCCTTGATCCAGAGGTCTTGTGTTTAGATATACATTATGAATTCCTAAAGAACTGATATCCTGACTGACGTGTGTATGTACGATTGGGGAAGGGAACCGTGGTTTGGGGTTCCTTTAGGAGAAAGGACTTGAGGCATCTCCTTTGTGGAGGTAGAAAGAACCTCAAGGAGGAACGACTGCAAAGACCACCTAGGAGAATGTGTCCTGGGCGTGGGGTGCCCAGCCCAGACAGATGACCACAGTGATATGGCCCCATGTGTGCTAAAGACCAGGAACTCCCCGCTACCAACTAGCAAGTGGCAGAGGAGAAGTGCAAGTTCAGGTGGCTGATGGTGACAAGGCCTCAGAAATCAGATCATGGGACCTGGCCTGACTGTGCAGGCAGCACCAAGCTACAGCAGGTAGGATGTCTGGCGACCCTGGCTAAGTGAGGAATCAGCATTCGATAGATTTTGATTTAGGAAAATATTCTGATTTTTCTTATGGACTGTGGTGGTATGAAATGTATTCCTGCTTCATAAATATGCCTCCAAGGCATCAACCTAGAGATATTTATCCGTAGTTAGTTTGCTTTATGAACAGGATTGCAGTCCTTTCAACAATTCACAAGCTGAAATCTCCTTCCTCTCTGACCATGCAAAGGAGGGCTCGTGCCCTCCTTTTTTTCTCTCCTGTCTGCGCTCTCTGAAGGCCTCTGCAAGTGCGGAACAAGAGCACGACAGCCGTCCTGTGCACGACAGGTTGGCCCCACCTGCCGCGTGTTTACCCGCCCTTCTGTTGCTCAGCTAGATGGGCAGGAGCAAGTTAAGAAAACATCAGTGGTCATGGCCAACACCAAGGAAATAAAGGGAGAAGAGTCCCTCCGACTGTTCATGTTCAGCTTGAGGAACATCCTGTCCTCTCTCGGGAGCACTTGTAAAATCAGTCCCAGCTTCGTGGAACAAGTGGTGGGTCTCTCCTTCAGAGCAGTTGTTACCTCACCCAGCCCCTCCCCCGCTGGCTGCCCCATGCACTCCCTCTCTCCTGCCTACATTCCCCTTGGACGTTTGCCAGCACGCATGTGAAATTGCACAACACACGAACTTTGAACAAGTTCAACTCTGTAACTAGTTTTGGTTGTTTTATGATCAATACCTGTTGCCTCAGGCTCCAAAGGAAAATTACAACCCAAGAAGCCCCGTGTTTTTATAAACTGTGTGCAGCTCCCCTCTGACTTTGATGCATTCTCATAATCAGGCGTGGTCAGTCAAGTGTCTGTTCAGAATACTGGACTGATAATGGGTCACCCCCAAGCAATTGACCACATGGTAGCCTCATTCCTGATGGGCTCGCCTTTGTTGTTCTGTGTTGACAAGGACCCTTTCATCTGCACTCTCCTTGTACTCCTGTGCTTCCATGTCCTGTGTCCCTGGATGTGGAGTCACTGAGATCTCCCACACTGTGGTGTTAGAGAAGGGGGGAGGAGTCGGCTGGGGTCCCTGAGTGGAACTACACTACTCTGAGGCTGCAGAGATTTTGAGTGTGGTGTTTTCTCCACTTTAAACATGAAGTTCCGTGTTTACATGAAGTTCCAAGTTACAGTCCACTGAGGGTCTGTGAAATAACATTGTATATAAATTATATACATACATACATAAATCAATTAAAATTCACAAGAGAGTTAAATAAACTGAGGTTTAGAGAAGCTGTGTGAGTTGCTAGGGCATCATATCAGTGAGCGAGTGGCAGAGGAGAGGGGCCAGCCCACATACAGTTGATGCCAGCAGAACTCTTCTGCTGTGCTGCCTGGGGTCAGCCAGAGTGAACTAGAAGAGTGGCATGGAGAGGCTGGAGTCATGCCACTGGAAGGGGTGGTGGTGCCCAGAGCAAAGCAGAACAGAGCCTTGTCCAGCCCCCTCCACCTCTTCCAATACGTGCTAGCAGATGACTAAGGGGGTCCAAGGGGTGCGAGCAGCAAGTTATGAAGGGCAGATGACTATATTCCCACACCCATGGCACTGTACAGAGCTCATTGCTTCTGGAAGGTTTCTCCAAACGCTACAAACCCCAGCCCAGCAGGACACCCCTGCCAGAAGCATGGCTCTCCTGGTAGTTCCTAGCAACATTGCTCTTGGGAACCAATTTCCCCACTCTGGAGAAATGCTGCCTCAGAACCCCAGACAGGTGGTGGCCATGGGCCTGTGGCATCAGAAGACAGATCCATATTAGATCCCACATGAAAACTGGCAGCACACACATCTTCCCACCGGTTTGCATTTGAGAGCAGAACTGAAACTACAGCAGAAAACTTTTGCAAAAGAGAGGTCTCTAAATGAAATTTTTAAGAATAAAGAGACAAAAAAATTTAAGTCACATGTTTAAGGGGAAGTGATCATTTCTTAATTATAACAATACTAACAATTTGCTGAATGTTCCTTTTGAAACCCTGTGGTTGGTGAACCCTTTAACCTTCACCTAAGACTCTTTTAATCTCATGCTCCCTTTAAGTCTCCCAAGTGATTAGTTGTTCATTCTGAAGGTATCTTCTGCGATATCTCTTAATTGTTGGCTTATTTAGGAGCCACATTAAGTTATAAAGACTATTGATGTCAAGTGTATCTTTACACTCTACACACAGCGTCCCCAGGTTTCCATTCCCGGCATCCTTTCAGGTGAGGTTCTCATCCTCTCTGTCACCTGGACCTTAGTGCTGCAGGTGTCTGTATGGTCTCTGGCCTCATCCCAATCATCAAAGTCACTAGACCAGAGCAGTGTTCCTCGGTTGGAGTTCCAGTCACTTAGCATCAATGGTTCGCCACTCAAGCAGAGTGAGTACGGCTTTCCTCCCTGGTGCACACAGCTCCCAGCTACCTCCCACAATCACCTTATGCAGGTCTCCTCCAGTCAAACTTGATTGCTCATTCCTTCCCAAACAAGTGCCAAGCCTTGGCTCATTCAGTTCCTTCGGGTTTTAATGCTTTCTCCCTCATTTCCCCTGTTAGAATCCTGTGCTTCTCAGCCCTGGACACCCATTGGAATCACCTAAGACAAAATTTTTAACAGATGCATGTCCATCATCACACCTGTTCAACTGATGCAACACCTCTGGGGTGAGGGTACGAGGATTTAACAAAAGTTCCCCCAGTGGACATGGATTCGGCCAGAGGGAAACCTATTGGAGATGCCTCCAAGACCGTGTCCAGGAGCTCAGCCCCACAAAGCCTCTCCTGAATTCCCTGTGCTTCCGGCACTCCACACACATTCAGCCAGCTTGTTGGTACCTCCTTTACAGCCCTCCCAGGGTCCGGTATAGACTGGCTCTGTCTGAATTTTGCCATATTCCCTCCCTAGGCTGCAAACTGCTTGGGGCTGGGCGTGTTCTAATTTCCCTACCCTGTTTGAGTCCCAGCCCAAGTCTCAGGCAGGGACAGGTGATTGGCATGTTGCTCAGTCACATGTGGAGGTTGGATGTGCCTACACACGTGGGAAGTTCCCCAACGCGATTTTCAGGGTTAATTTCTTATCCACTGCCTCCTATCAGGTGTCAGTTAAAAACATTATTACCAGAGCTCATTTCCATAAATGTGATCACCAGGCTCATTCCTCTCATCAAGAATACTGTGCAGCACATAGCAACACTGATTTAAAAAATTAGAAATTTTATGACATGCATCTCGGGGTGGAAGCTGAAAGTCTGACATAAGCCAAGGAAGAGCTCAGTATTTCAGAGGAATGGATATAAGTGAAAGAGGCGACAAGAAATGAGGCCATACAGCCTGGCACCACTCTCAGAAGGGGGGCCTTTATTCCAAATGCCATCAGCAGCCATTGAAGGTTCTCGGTTATGTGTTTTAGGATATGCGGTGAGGAATGACCTCCAGGGCAGGAATACCGGAGGCAGGCAGGGAGAAGGGAACAGTGCAGGCATCCACTGAGAGGTAAGTTCCGCTAGAAATAAGATCGGGGCATGGAGATACAGTATCTGATTTGGGTATCAGAGGGGGGAAAAAAGAAAGACTCTGTAAGGGCTTCTTGATCTGCTGGCCTAGTTAGCTGTCTACATGATGATGTCATGCACTGGGGCCAAATGACTGGAGGAGAAGCAACTCTGAGGGTGGTCAGTTTTTTATGGCTGTGGGATGGACATTTGAAGGAAGATGTCCAACAGAATCCTGAGCCTAGAGCTAAGGACCACATTTAGGGTTGGGGTTTAGATGTAGGAGCCATGATCATATGGGGGCTACCTGAAACCACATGACAAGATGTGGCCACCCAGGGGGAGAGCAGAAGGGGAAAAAGAAAGAAGCAGAGGATGGAGCTGGGGGGAGTGCCTACATTTTAGGGACAAAGAGACTGAAGAGGAGCAAACAGGAGGTCACAGGAAGAGCTGGCCAAGCTTGCCAACATGGAGGGAACATGTGAGGCAAAGTACTGGCTGGCTGGTCTGCATGCGAGGCCTCACTTTCAGAGCAGAGTGCACAGTTTTACGCAGAGTTTGGAGAAATGACTGTGAATGGCAGGGAAGCTGCATTAACAGTACCAGAATGGAAGACAGCAAGAGTGAAGGGAGGGTGGAGAGTGCAGCAGATGAAAGATATTGAGTGAAAAATGCAAGAGGGGTTCCCCTGGAATAAAATGGTGAGTCTGGGAAAGGGCCAATCTGAGCTTTGGGCAGCCCCTTATCCCCACGTGCCTGGGTACTCTGAGGATGCAAGTTTGCGCAAGACTCGCCTCCCCCCACACATCCTTTGTCCCCCCGCAACCTCCACACCTGGCTTGCAGCTCCTCTCTCCCTCAGGTCCCCAATATATGACAGTGAGAAAGCTGGGAGGCCCCGTTCTCACGGGTTTGCTTATACAAAAAGAGCCAGAAGTGTTTCCTTGCCCACCCCTCAGCCCTGAGTATTTCTGTTCCATCAAGAGTCCTCCTCCGAGGACAAGCCAGAGGTAGCACAAAAGAACCTCATGTGGTTGTAAACACTGGAACGCTGGCAGCCAGAATTTAAATTAATCAGATTATGATACGTCTTCAAGGAGTATGGGCTTGATGTTGCCCACAGGTGACCATGAATACCTCACAACATTGAGGAATCAGATCAATGCCAAGGCCAAGTACATCCCCAATCTTAATTATTTCAGAAGTGCTGATTCTCTTTGGCACTGCTATTGAAACTTTCTAATTCACATTCATAATATTTACTAAATAATGAGGAGTGAACTTTACGTGAACCTATGGGACATTTGATTGTCTAGGGAATGGATTTTTAAAATAAACAAATACATTGTATATACATTGTCTTTTGTCGTTTGCACACGAACCATACCTAGCATTTATTATAAAATACCTAAATGTGGGCCGGCTGAGTGGCGCGATGGTTAAGAACTCGCTTGGGACGCCAGAGGGCCCCGGTTCGGATCCCACATATGAGGGCCAGTGAACACTGCCCTCTACAGCTAAGATGCTGAACAACAGCTCGACCTGAAGCTGGGCTGCCGTGCGTCACCGGCAGCTAGCGTGAGCGGCCAGCAGCCGCAGTGAGCGGCCGTCCAGAAGCCGGCGACTGATGTGCCTCACCCGGGAAGAGCGCAATGATGGTGCCAACTTGGGCCAGTGAAGCAACGTCCTCCACAACTAGACTGAAGAACAAAAGGACAGCAACTTGTCTGTTCCCCTTCCCCCAATTCCCCAGCACTGTTCCCATCCCCCAAAATCCCCAATAAAAATCTTAAAAAAAATAAATAAAATAAAATACCTAAATGTCAGGCACCATGATAAGCCCTGCACGTTTATTATCTCATTTAACTCCCTTTGCAATACTATGAGGAAGAAACATTTTACTCATTTATTTTTATGATGAGTAGAGTTAAGATGCACACCCAGATGAGCCTGACTTCCAAATCCAAATGCTTAGACACTGTGCTGATCTGACTCCCACCCCTTTGGAGCAGATGGTGTTCATGATCAACCCTAAATAGCTCTCCTTGTGATGCTAATGAGAGTGGTAGTTGCCAGAAAAAGGAACTCTGTTCACCAAGCAAAATGTAATAGCAACTTGAAATTTTAGACACACATTTAACACGAAAAGTGAGAACAAGTGTAAACTGCTGTGGTGGTGCCCTGATGAAGATCCTCCACTGACTTCCTTCCTTGAAATTGGTTTCCAATTTCTCTGCAGAGCAAATTGTCTGCATAGGCCTGCCCCACCCAGGGCCATCCTCTTGCCCTCTCCCTGGCCATCTCAGGCAGTCAGGCCTCCTGTCCATCCCCAGAAGGTGTTCCAGCCTCCACATGCACCAGCACTTTGCACAGGCTGTTCCTGCTTCCTGGCACCCTTGTCTGCCTGCAAACTCCCAGGGCTAACTCCTATCCGTTCCATTCTCACATGGGGTCATAAACCTTCCTGCCCCCTAACCACTCCATTAGGTCAGGCACCCCATGAGTCATATGCTTTCATGGCCCATTGTAATGCTTCAAGATAAAATCCATCAATTTCTTAGTTAAATAATCATTGGTTTAATAGCTCTGCCTCCCTTCTCTCCCCTTGGCTAGGCCCTCAAAGCATGAAGAGAAGAGCCCTGTCTGTTGTTATCTGCTATAGCTCAGCCCTAGCACAGCACCTGGCCCCTAAATGCTTTGTCAAAGGAAGGAGGAAGGGGAAGGAGCCTTCTGCAGCCATCCCATCTGTCCTCTGGAGTAACACGCAGTAGCAGTAGCAGCAGCAGCGGCAGCCAGCCCTGGGCACAGGTGCCCCATGTGGATGGGCACACTCGGCTGCACAGGGGCCACTGAGCGCCTGAATGGAGCTGAAATCCATTGGGCTCCTTATCTAATGTGCAGACAATGCCATCTCAGCCGATAGTGGCCCTATTAACCATCATCCAGATACTAGATCCCACAATTGTTGCTTTAACAACTGTTATTTAATCTTCACCACGACCCTGTGACTTAGGTCTGATTAAAACCATTGTACAGGAAAATACGCCTCAGCGAGATTAACTTGCCCAAAGTGTTCTTGGCCTCCTTCACATTGCAGAGTTTTCACACACAGTGTTGTGTGATGAAACACAGAACACCCAGTTTAATTTGAACTTCAGGTAAACAATGAATAATTTTTTTTTAGTATAAGTATGTCCTACATACTACATGGGACATACTTATACTAAAAAAAATCTTTTTTTAATCTGAAATTCAAATTTAACTGGGGACCCTGTATTTTTATTTGCTAAATCTATTATTACTGTTTGCTCAATCACATTTCTACACTAAATGATAATGGCCCAGAAATTACAAATATTCAGTTCATAGGACCTAGTATAACATCCAAATGGTTTTTCTTAATCACTCACCCTCCTCCCCACCTGAGCTTCCAAACGCACCTAAAACCCTATGGAGGGCCAGATGCAAAGGTGAGGGCATTTCACTTCCTCTGGAGACTCAGGCACTTGCTCCCTAATTGGCAGGCGTGGGAGTCCCTAGAACTGCCACCTCATGACCTCTAACTGACTCCTATAGACCTTCACCCACCCCACAGCCCTCAACTCTGACCTGACTGTTACTTTCCCTCAGAGCCACTTGGAAATATCTGGCAACATCTCTTCCTTAGAAAATGATGATATCACATAATAGGAATTATTGGTTGATTTGTTTGTTTATTTATTTCCACTTTCCATTTTAATCACCTTTTCATATCAGCTCCCCAATTTTTACCTGTCCTTCTTAATATCTTGAAATCCTGTACCTTCCCTATTAAAACTGCTGCAGGCATTTGCTTTATTATCATCCTTTATTCTGCACATATTGGGTCGTGGGGAAAGTCATGACACATTTTTGCATTGAAAAACATAGAAAAATACGTCATGATTTTCCCAATGACCCAATATATATTATGCATGCTCCGTTGTTTTTATTACTTAGTGAAAGTAAATTAAAATCAAAACAAAACAAATATACAAACAAGCCCAAAGCACACTACTGCCCCTGAGGCTTCTGTGTGACTTCTAAGCCTTCCCCAGCCCCAGGTGTCCTTGCTGAATGGTTGCTGAACTTCCTGTGTCTGAGAAGAAGAGAGGAGCTTGACAAAAGTATTATTTGATTCCTGACATTCCATTTGGTGTGGGAATAAGATGGGAGGAGGGAGGAACAAAAAATCAGAAAAATGAGAAAGGCTTCCAGCCATAAGTTAAACAACTTAACCTTTTGTCCAATCTACTTGTTGAGTGTCTTTTTTATTTATTTATTTTATTATTAGTTTCAGGTGTACAGAACAATGCAATAGTTATCCTTTTCACCCCTCAAAAGAAACAACACCCCTCCCTCATCTACTGCCCTTCCACCCCTGATATCATACTCCGAGTGTCTTTTTTAATTGAACATATAACATTGTTTAAATTTAAGGTGTGCAGCCCGTTAATTTGACACATTTATATATTGTAATATGATTGTCATTGTAGCTGTAATTAGCACCTCTGTCACATTATGTAGTTATCCTTTCTTTTTAACTCCAAATAGATCATAAAACCTGGTACTATAAAATCCCTAAGAGAAAATGTAGGGAAGAACCTTCTAGACATTGGTCTTGGCAGTGATTTTTTTTTGGATATGATATCACAATCACAAAAAAACAAAAGTAAAACAACAAATGAGACTAGTACATCAAACTTAAAAGTGTCTGCACAGCAAAAAAAAAAACACACAAAAAAAACAGTTAAAATGAGAAGGCAACCTACAAGAATGGGTGAAGAATATTGCAAATCATATATCAAATAAGGGGTTAATAGCCAAAAATATACGAAGAACTCATACAACTTAATAACAAAAAAATTCTTTTAAATTTATAAATTACCTTTTTTTAAAAGAAAGGGTTTGATGCGGCATTATTCACAATAGCTAAGACTTGGAAACAACCAAAATGCCCATCGGTAGATGACTGGATTAAGAAACTTTGGTACATTTACACAATGGAGTATTATTCAGCTATAAAGAAGAAGGAAATAGTACCCTTTGCAACAATATGGATGGAACTAGAGAACATTATGCTAAGTGAAATAAGTCAGTCAGAGAAAGACAAATATCATATGATCTCACTTATATGTGGATTCTAAGGAACTGAATGGATGGGAGAAGTGGATGGAGATAGTCTCAGAGACACAGAGGAAGAACTGAGGGTTGTTAGTTGGGAGGGGGTGGGGATGAAGAGGAAGGGGAAGGGATGAGACAATACAAATTGGTAATTGTAATATGGCATCAGGGATAGAAAAAGACAATCCAAGGAATATAATCTATAATGTTGTAAGTATTTCTTAGGGGGCCAGATGGACCCATGTCCTTTTGGGGAGTCCACTTCATAGTCGATGTAGAGGCCTGACCACCGCATTGTATTTCTGAAGCTGATGTTGAATAATACTGTATGTCAACTATAACTATATATATACATATAGTCTCGGGACATGGAGTAGAGAGCGGGAACGGATTCAATGGAATTGTAATAGATAAGCATGATATCGGGGGTGGGAGGGTAATAGATGGGGGGAGGGGGGTTGTTACCTGGTGAGGGTGAAAAAGGGTAACTATTGTATTGTTCTGTACACCTGAAACTAACAATAAAAAAATAAAATAAAATAAAATAAAAAAGAAAGGGTTTGAATCACGCAGACTGCACAGGTGCCCATACTTCACTGAGCTCTTCAAGACCTCTGCGTAACTAGCGATGCAGTGACTGTTTTCCAGAAGCATGGGGCCTGCGGGCTCCCCGCCCTGACAACAGGGCCTGGGGCTACCTCCTAATGCAGCCTCTGCTCAAAGGTTGCTCATCTAGAGAACAGGACCCCTCCCCTTACACATCCTAAATCCATGGCTTTTTCCCTGTATTGAAATCCAGTGTTACTGGAGCTCCAAATACTGCTGGTGACATCTCCAATGAAGCTATTTGACACTGCATGTACTGTAGTAGTTAAGAGGAATAGAAAGGCTCAGATTTTGACTCAGACACTTAATGCCTGAGTAACCAGACTTGGGCAAATCATTTCACTGTGCCTCGACCCTTCATCTGATTACACAGGAGAATTAGGTTGTCCGGAGGGTTCAGCAAGAGACAAGTGTTTGGTATGGTGCCCAGGACAGTAAGCACTTAATAAATCTTCCTCACTTTTTTCTTAACAAGATCTCATTTAAACTTTGTTTTCTTAGCTATGTAATTCAAACTTCACAGAAAGACACTTGAAGCTAGTTTTCTAGACTAATATTTTCCTATTTGGATGACAATGGCTTTTCCCAATCTGAAATAATAGCCAATTGGCCCTGTAGCCATATAAATAAAATCCTGTTAAAATTTGGTAAATATGATGAGAGAACCACTCAAAATGCACATGACAACTGGCCGTCAGTCCTTCAGCAACGTGCTTCATTACTTCAGCACACGCTTTAACCATACAAAATAAGGAAGGGAGTTTAAATCACTTTTCCTGATTCTTACAGCCTTAAAATTTAAATTCTTTGAAGTGTCAGGATATGCAGACTATGACTGCACTGGATTTGTTAAGAAAAGATAGTTAATATGGCAGAGAATGTACACTAAAGAGATTACCTATGTCAAGACCACAGTGTTTTCAATAATGAAAACAAAATCCTGTAATTAAAAACTTAAAGTAGTGACTAAAGTGCTAAAAACAACTAGCAAACCACAGGAATGCATCTGTGAAACTTGTCCATCGAGTTGTTCATGTTATTTTCATGCTGCATCCAGTAATGCCCACTTGTCTAGTGAGGTCAAGCTGCTAGCATCAACAGAAATCCCACTTCTTCCTGATACTTATCCTGGGAATAAAACATCAAAACTTCCATTAGATGCAGCAGTGTGTTTCCAGCTCCACATCAGTGACACCATATCTGTAGCTTGAAATCGACATATTTACTCCACAGAAATCAGCAAAAATGACAAATCAGAGCCTTTTAGCTCCACTCCCTCCTCCCCAGCTGTTATTAAACATTTACTAGCACACCATATTAGATGTCTAATTTGGTGCGACTAAACCACAAATTTTCAAACCAAAAACTAGAACCTATCTTGAATTGGGTCTTCTTAGTAATGGAATTCTTTTACAAAAATTAAATGTATTGGCGTGACATTGATTAGTAAAATTATATAGGTTTCAAGTGTATCTTTCTATAATACATCATCACATATTTTATGTTAACCACCCAGAGTCAGTTCTTCTACTAATGGGATTCTTTATAGAGAGTGGCCATTAAGGTGAAGTAGAATTTATTACATATATATATATATATATATATATATATATATATATATACAGAGAGAGAGAGAGAGAGAGAGAGAGAGAGAGAGAGAGAGAGAGAGGGAGAGTGGGGGGGAGCAAAAAATGTATACACATTTTAAGAAAGGAAAAAACTATTAAAATTGTAATACTCAATATACATGTACATATATTAAAATAACCACCAAAAGCATAGTCAAAAGACAAATAAAAAAATGAAAAACATGTTTACAATCCATATCATAATTAAAGGGCCAATTTCCTTAATATATAAAGAGCCCTTAGGTATCAATAAGTAAAAGGATACCCATTCCATAGAAATATGGACAAGGAATATAAACAGAAATATCCAAAGGTATACAACCTCATTCACTCATGATAAGAAATGCAAATTACACTACAACAGACATGGCAGGCAGCCATTAACGATGGCCCCAATGATCCCTGCTTTCTGGACTGACACTTTTGTGTAATCCCTTTCTCTCAAGTGTGGACTGAACTCAGTGACTGACTTCTAGCCAAGAGAAGCAAAGGTGTCACTTCTGTGATTAGGTTACAAAAGAATGATAAGTCTTGCTAGTAGACTCAATTTTCTCCTCAGGCCAGCAAGCTGCCATGTTAGGGAAAGACTGCAAATGTCCTGTGGGCAACAGCCAGTGAGAAATGGAGGCCCTTAGTCCACCAACATGCCAAGAGCCAAATCCTCACTCACACTGTGTGAGGTAGCTGGGAGGCTGACTATGTCCATGACTGACACCTTCAGTGCAGCATTATGGGAGACCCTGGAGCAGAAAACCCACTAACGTAGATCTGGGTCCACAGCAATGATGAGATAATGAGTCAGTGTTGTTGTAAGGGCCCAGATCAACTCCCTGCAGAGAAGACTCACAGCCATTCAGGGGATCCTCAGTTCCCCTCCTGGGTGAGGCACTTATGGGTTGACAAACAAACAAGATCTCCTTCACTGTGGTGGACAGACCCTCACTATCGATAGCAAGCAAGTTGGGAGCAAAGGGCCTGGCCATGGTTTTGCAGGGCTAGGTATTGTAGGCACTCTGGGAAAGAGGATTGACATGGGCCATCATGTGAGGATCCAGGAGGACAGCCCAACCTGGCTATGGCCCTATGTATGGTCTGGTGGTCAGGGACTCCTCCAGGGAAGTGTTATATGTCTTTCTCACTCAGGAGACAGGGAATGGCCTTTGCATGAGTGGATGGCCTCAGAGGATGCCTGAGGCCAAGAAACATGATGACCAACGGAGGACCAGACAAGGCCATCCAGTGAGCTAGAGCGGTGTGCCTTTGCCTGCCTATTCCATTCTTCTCCTTGACCTTCTCAGCGCTTGTTGGGTCTCACCTGGGCTGTCAGCTTTTAGGTCATTCCAGGAAGATAGATGAGATGGCCAGACATCAGTGGAGGTGATAAAAGAATGAAATGAATTGGTTGAGAGTTTTAGGATTCATTCATTCCCGTATGAAAATTAGTGAGGAAAAACACTCCAGAGGTTTATAGTAATAATAAAAATTACCACTGTTACACATTATTCCAATTATTACCATTTTTTGCACTTAATTGTTTTTACAAAATAACTAAAGTTTATCCAAAATATCTCTGACCTATTGAAAGTGACAAAGGAAGGGTTTCAACCCATGGAATGTTCTAAATCTGCCTGGGAGCTAGGGAACCACTCATTCCAGAAGGTGAGCAGCCTGCATGCAACAATCAACCCAGGAGGCCAGACCACAGTCTCCACAGCAATCAGCTCACTGCTAAGGACTTGGCCAATGACTGACAGCTTCCTCATTTTGAATCCCACAACCATCTCAATGATCATCCCTGAGAACCCCCATTTCTTGGAATCCTCTACACCACCGACCCTGTCTGGGACTCCTTTTGTGGGCATCCCCACCAGTGGCCAAAGAAGGGAACAACTGTGGGGAGGGGGAGGCGGGAGAGTGCAAAGAAGAGAGACACAAGGAGAGGGAGGGAAGGAGATGTGGGTGGCAAAAGCCCATAGTACCTGGTATTCCCTGGGGGTCTACCAGCCAAGTACTCACCAGGCCCAACCCTGCTTAGCTTCTGAGATGAGAAGTGACAATGCATTTCAGGGTCATATAATCATAGTGTTGGCAGCTGAGGCTGGGTACCCCAGAAGCCCATGATGCAGGGCCCTACCATTCCACGCTCCATTCCCAGGCTTTGGAACCCTGGGTTCCCAACTTCCTGTGGACAGGCTCTCCTGACCTATCATCCAGTGCTTTGTGGGTAAAGCCACCGATCTACACTTTCTGAATTCCCAGGAGTCTGTGAACACTCAGGGGGTGTAGCCAGTGGCATCACTTCCCCAAATACCTGGAAGTGCTGGGAGGAAAGTCAAGACTCCTGTATTTCAATGCGCCCAAGAACTGCCCGCCCTTTCCTTACTCACTATGCATTGCTCTTTCCAGGCGTTCCCCCAAAGCCACCATGTTGCAGGCTGGGATTCCAGTGGCAGCATTAATGGTACAGCAGGAGCTACAGTGTCTCACAGTGACCAGTTGCTTGCTGGACTTGGAACTCACAGAGCACAGCAAGACCGTGTAGGGCCTCAGCACCCAGGACCAGAATGACTATTGCTTTCATCATGGAATCTTTCTGGTAACTTATCTTCAAAGATGGTCATCAATTCATTTTCTTTTTATACAAACATGACACACATCCCCAGGTATACACACACAGGAGGTACATGTATGTATGTGTATGTATACAGTTGAAAGATCACTGTAGTTTGGACCCCTGTATTCACCACCCTAGTCAGTAAGTGGGATATTTCCAGCAGCCCAGGAAGCCACTAGTGTCCCTCCTGACAACAAGCCTTCTTCCCAGGGGGGTTAGTACCCTGACTTTTATGACAATCATGTCCTGCTAGGCCTCATAGTTTAACTATGGTGGGCACCTCTCAGTGGAGGCACTGAGTTTGCCTTTTCTACCATATTCAGAAGGATTATGATGCGTGCCTTCTTTGGGAACTGGCTGCCATGGCCACTCACTCTGCTCCTGAGAGTGACCAGGGCTCATGCATTCCCGTGGCTGTCTAGTGTTGTATGCATGGGCCACATTCATCCATTCTCCTGATAAACACACTAGACCCATTCCAGCACACACTCTGGGAGCACAGGGCCCCAGGCTGTGACACACATTGCACTGGCCACTGGCATTTATAGCTAGGAGCAGAACTTCTGAGTCACAGAGTACTCTGACCTTCCTGAGTAAAGCCACCATCTTTTCTAACAATGGAGCACTTTTGTGTGCCAGGCCCTGTGCTGAGCTGGAAGGTGGGGGGGGGACAGCAGTAATCAAAGCATGATTCAAAAAAATCTAAGGCCCAGACTACAGTGGGCTGTGGGGGAGGACAGGCTGCTTTGAGAGGGATGAAGTGGGGAGGCCTGGCTGAATTTGTAGACGATGGTCAGAGATTGCCCCCTAGTTAGAGACAGCTTCTGAGAGTGAACACTGGTCAAGAGGTGTTAATTGTGGGAAACATTCCAGGCAGGAGAAAGTGTGTGTGCAAAGATTCTGAGGCTGGAGAGGATATATCTGTCGCTCCAGCTACCAGACCAAAGTTCCGCAGAGGGGGCAGTTTAAACAACAGAAATTTATTTCCTCACAGTCCTGGAACCTGGACATCAGTGAGCACTGGTGTCTCTTCCTCTTCTTGTAAGGGCACTAGCCCTATTGGATCAAGGCCTCACCCCTATGATGTCATTTTACCTCGTGCACCTTCTCACAGGCCCCATCTCCAAGTGTTAGGGCTTCAATATCTGATGGGAGGAGACAAATATTCAATCTCCAACAGGTTGTAAGGGGCATTTGAAAAACTGGAGCAAGTGTGGGGAGAGAGGTTAGACAGTGCCTGGGTCATCTGTTGTGTAAGAAAGCACCCTGAAATTTAGTGCTCTAAAACAATAAATCTTTATTTATTTACTCAAGATTTCATAGTGTGGGCAGAGCCTGGGGGACTGCTCCTCGCTGCCCCATGTGACATCAGCTGAGCTTTGCTCACAATGGCTGACACTGGGAGCTC
This sequence comes from Hipposideros armiger, assembly GCF_001890085.2. Classification (NCBI taxonomy): domain Eukaryota; kingdom Metazoa; phylum Chordata; class Mammalia; order Chiroptera; family Hipposideridae; genus Hipposideros; species Hipposideros armiger. The sequence continues at coordinate 106,356 of NW_017732824.1, read as the reverse complement.
AGTTGGGGTGATGGCCAGAGGCCTCAGTCCACCTTCATGTGGCTGTGTGGGCTTCTTCCTCACAGCATGGTGGCTGGTTTGGAAGAGCCAGTGTTTTAAAGCTTAGGCTTGAACCTGGCAAGGGTGTCATTCTTGCCATAGTAAAGGTGACAGAGCCCAGGTACAGCTACTTGGGGTTTTTGTAATACAACTGACATATATTTTAGGTGTACAGCACGATGTATTTGCATACATAATAAAATGATTACTACAGTCAGGCTAATTCATGTGTCCATCTCCTGACATAGTTACTATTTGTGTGTGTGTGTGTGTGTGTGTGTGTGTGCGTGTGTGTGTTGCAAACCCCTGAAATCTAATCTCAGCAGATTTCCAGCATACACTGCAGAATTGTGAACTAGAGTCACCATGATGCAATTAGATCTCTACACTTATTCATCCTACATAACTGCAACTTAGTACCCTTTAACCAACATCTTCCCATTTCCCCCACCTCCCTGCCCTTGGTGACCACACAGACCTCATCTTCTCTCATCTAGGAACAGCAATAAACATTGTCACCTTTTACATTTGGCACCATCTCTTGGGTTATACGTCTCCTTGATCTTGAAGCATATATTGGCCAGCCCTTTCTCCAAGCCAAAAAAACCCCAAGTAGTTAAGACACTTAGAGAAGGCACACAAAAGATGTGAAAGTCAGGGCCAGCTGTCCCAAACACCACTGTCTGTGGCTTGTTCTTTTGTGGCCAGTGCACAGGGGTTCCATGACTGGGTTTACAGAGGAGGATGTGTGTTTTTCTGGAGTGAGGTCCATGGCTTTGATCAGATTCTCTAACAGGAGACAGCCTGAGTCCCACAGGTTAAGGGCTCAGTCCCACAAGGCTGCTCCCCCATTCAGATGCCATTCTCAAGTCCAGGGTATCACCTGTGCCACTGATTGACTGGCTATAAATCATAGCTTCTCATGTCCTCCCTCCTTGGGTTTGATTAATTTGCTAGAGCAGCTCACAGGACTCAGGACACCAGAGTACTAGATTTACCAGTTTATTACAAAGGATACTAAAGGCTACATCAAAAGCCAGATGAACAGATACATGGGGCAAAGTCCCGTATAAAGCAGCTTCTCTCCCTGTGGAGTTTGGGGCCTAACATGGTGGCACGTGGAAGTGTTCTGGTTCCCCAAAGTGGAAGCTCCTTGAACCCTCTTTTTCTGGGTTCCTTGGAGGCTTCATTATAGATAGATAGGTATGATTGATTAACTCATAGGCCACTGGCGATGGCCCTAAATCCCTCCCCAGAAATCAGCGGGCCAAACTAAAAGTTCCAACCCTCTATTCATAACCAGGCTCCCTGACAAAAAGCCTTCACCCTTAGGTGCTTTCCAAATTCACTCTATTAACACAAACCCAGTGGTGGTAGAAAGGGGCTTATTATGACTAACAAGAAACTCATTGCACCTTGATAGTTCTGAAGTGATTTCTGAAACTGAGGACAAGAGACCAAATATAGTCAATGTTCCCATTGCTTAAGTCACTCAGGAAGTACCAAGGGTGCTGTGAGCTAAGAAGCCCTGATGAAGACCAAATATGCATGAGGAATATATTTTAGCCACCTCAATGACCTAATATCCTCAAGTTATACCACTCTCATGTGAATTTATACCAGCTTAACTTCTAGAACACAGCAAAACTCTGCTCCTTCACATCTCTGACCCCACCTAGTTATTGATGTCACCAAATTACATCTTTATGCATTGTGTGTCCCAGAACATAGTCTGATCATTGCTTTTTTATACATTAGTCTCCTAAGTCAAGTAGAAAACACAAAGTAGAGTTACAGACCAATAGCACAATAGTACCAGCTTTAAAAAAAAACTTCTATTAGTGTCAGGTATACAAAACAATGTAATAGTTAGACATTTACACCCCTCACAAAGTAATAACCCCCTCCCCCAATCTACTACCCCTCTGACATCATATATAGCTGTTACACTGACTCTATTCCCTATGTTGTACTGTCCATGCGTTTACATTGACCAGAGATTTTTACTCCTTCCTAAGGCTTTGAGTTACTGCCAAGTTACTGTCCATTTCATTCCAACCTGAGAGACATAGTTCATGCAGGGCAGGTCTAGTGGTAAATAATTCTCTCAGCTGTGGTTTATCTGAGAATGTCTAAATGTCTCCCTCATTTTCAAAGGACAGTTTTGCCAGCTACAGGATTCTTAGTTGACACCTCTTTTCCTTCAACGCTTTGAATACATCAATCTACTGCCCTCTGGTCTCCATGGTTTCTGATGAGGAATCTGCTCATGAGCTTATTGGCAAAAATGGAGTGAAAGATACCTCTGCTTAGCTTTATAGATGTTAATGAGGTAATAAGTTACCTTATCTAGTCTTTTGTAATGGAACATTTTCCTAGTAATATCATATCAGTTAAGTTGTAGCATCATTTTGAGACCAATCAGAGTTTAAGAAAAAGGAATTGAATATTTTAAGTGTAGACACTATAAGGTCTTTAAAAGACAAAAATTATGGCAGATTTTCAAGTTATAAATAAAAAGGTCACTGAAGCATCATACAAATGTTAATTTCTAATAAAGTAAATATCAGCTTTGAATATTCCACATTAACAAAAAGCTCTTTGAGGTCCTTTTTTTTTCAGAGTAAAGAAAACTTGACACCAATAAGTAAGAAAATCACTGTGGCTTATGCCTAACTGTGATTGTTTGTATCTTGCTCTGACCTCATAATGCACCATTGCGATGGAATTACAAAAAATCCTATATAAGGTCCTGGCTGGGCTGATCTTTTGACTTTATAGTCCAGGAAGCTGATTTGTGGTGACCTGTCAGACTTGGACCAGTTTTGTTTTCGCCTTGTTTTTTTTTTTTAATTTTCTTTTTGCGTTTTTAAATTATTTTATTATTAGTTTCAGGTATACAAAACAATGTAATAGTTAGACATTTCACCTCTCACAAAGGGATAACCCCCTATTCCAAACTATTGCCTCTCTGACGTGTAATATATCTATTACAATTCCATTGACTCTCTTTCCTGTGCTATACTCCATATCCCGAGACTATATACATATATTAAATTATAGTTGACATACAATATTATTCAGCTTCACCTTCAGATGTACAGTGCAGTGGTCAAGCATCCACAGCATCAATGAAGTGGTCTCCCTAATAAGACATGCGCCCATCTGACACCCTACAAAATCTTGACAACATTATTGATTATATTCCCCAAACTGTCTTTCATGTCCTTGTGGCAATATTGTACAATAGTTATCAATTTATGCTGTCTAGACCCTTTCCCTTCTCCTTTATCCCCACCCCCCTCCCTCCTAGCAGCTATCAGTTTTTCCTCTATATCTCTGAGGCTATTTCTGTTTATTTTGCTCATTTATTCAGTTCTTTAGATTCCACATATAAGTGAGATCACATGGTATTTGTTTTTCTCCTATTAACATATTTCACTTAGCATAATGTTCTCTAGGTCGATCCATATTGTTGCAAATGATAAGATTTCATTCTTCTTTATAGTTGAGTAATACTCCATTGTATAAATGTACCACAGATTCTTAATCCAGTTGTCTACTGATGGGCATTTCAGTTGTTTCCAAGTCTTGGTGATTGTATTGTAATAAACATAGGGGTGCATATATATTAGCATTTTGGATTTCTCTGGATAGATACCTAAGAGTGGAATTGCTGGGTCATAAGGTAGTTCCATTTCCAGTTTTTTAAGATACCTCCATATTGATTTCCATGGTGGCTGCATGAATCTGCAAAACCACCAACAGTGCACCAGTGTTCCCTTTTCTCCACAACCTCACCAGCACTTGTTGTTTGCTGATTTATTGATAGCCATTCTGACCGGAGTGAAGTGGTATCTTATTGTGGTTACTATTTGCATTTCACTAATGATTAGTGAGGTTGAGCATTTTTTCATATGTCTGTTGGCCATCTGTATATCCTCTTTAGAGAAATGTTTCCTCATGTTCTCTGCCCATTTTTTAATTGGGTTGCTTGTTTTTTTGATGTTGAGCTGAATGAATGTTTTATAAATTTTGAATATTAATTCCTTATCAGATGTATCATTGACAAATATTTTCTTCCATTTAGTAGGCTGCCTTTTTGTTTTATTTGTTGTTTGCTGTGAAAAAATTTTTACTTTTGATGTAATCCCATATGTTTATTTTTTCTTTTACTTCCCTTGCCCAATGGATATATCAGTAAAAATATTACTCAGGGTAATGTCTGCAAATTTACTCCCTGTATTTTCTTCTAGGAGTTTTATGGTTTTGAGTTTTACATTTAAGTCTTTAATCCATTTTGAATTTGTTCTCGTATATGTTGTAAGGAGGTGGTCCAGCTTCATGTTTTGCATGTGTCAGTCCCGTTTTCCCAGCAACATTTATTAAATAAACTATCTTTACCCCAATGTAAATTCTTGCTTCCAGTGTCTTAGATTAAATGACCATATAGGCAAAGATTTATTTCTGGGCTCTCTGTCTGCTCCATTGATCTATGTGTCTGTTTTTACACCAGTACCATAGTGTTTTAATTACTATAGCCTTATAGTATTATTTGATGTCAGGTACCATGATACCTCCCACTTTGTTCTTATTTCTCAAAATTGCTATTCAGGATATTTTATGGTTCTATATAAATTTTAGGGTTATATGTTCTATTTCAGAAAAATATGTCATGGGTATTTTGATAGGAATTGTGTTGAATCTATATATTGCTTTAGGTAGTATTGACATTTTAACTATATTAATTCTTCCTATCCATGAACATGGTATGTGTTTCCATTTATTTGTATCTTGTTTGATTTCTCTCTTCAGTGTCTAATAATTTTCTGAGCATAGGTCTTTTACTTCGTTGGTTAAATTTATTCCTAGGTATTTTATTTTATTTGAAGCAATTGTAAATGGGATTGATGTCTTGATTTCTCTTTCTGATAGTTTATTATTGGCATATACAAATGCAACTGATTTCTGAATATTAATTTTATATCCTGCTGCTTTACTAAATTTATTTATCAGTTCTAATTGTTTTTCGGTGGGGTCTTTGCGGGTCTCTATATATAATATCATGTCATCTGCATATAATGACAATTTTACTTCCTCCTTTCCAATTTGGATGCCTTTTATTTCTTTTTCTTGTCTGATTGCTGTGGCTAGAACTTCCAGAACTATGTTGAACAAAAGTTGTGAAAGTGGGCAGCCTTGTCTTTTTCCTGATCTTAATGGAAAAGGTTTTAGTCTTTCTCTGTTGAGTAAGATGTTAGCTGTAAGTTTATCATATATGGCCTTTATTATGTTGAGATATGGTCTCACTATTCCCACTTTGCTAAGAGTTTTTATCATAAATGGCCACTGGATTTCATCAAATGTTTTTTCTGCATCTGTTGATATGATCACATGATTTTTATTTTTCATTTTGTTAATGTGGTGTATCACGTTAATTGATTTACTGATATTGAACCAACCTTGCACACCAGGAATGAATCCCACTTGATCGTGTTGTATGATCTTTTTAATAATGTGTTGCTGAATCTGGTTTGCTAGTATTTTGTTGAGGATTTTTGTATCTATGTTCACTAGAAATATCAGCCTGTAGCTTTTTTTATTGTAATGTCTTTATCCGGTTTTGGGATCAGAGTAACAGTAGCCTCATAAACAGTGCTTGGGAGCCTTCCCTCCTTCTGGATTTTTTGTAATAGTCTGAGGAGAATATGTGTTAATTCTTTTTTGAATGTTTTGTAAAATTCACCTGTGAAGCCATCTGGCCCAGTACTTTTGCTTGCTGGGAGCTTGTTGATTGCTGATTCAATTTCTTTGGTAGTAATCAGTCTGTTTAGAGTTTCTGTTTCTTTTTTATTCAGTATTGGAAGACTGTATGCTTCTAGAAATTTATCCATTTCTTCCAGATTGTCTAATTTCTTGGCATAGAGTTGCTAGTAGAAAATTTTCTTAAAATATTTTGTATTACTGTGGTATCTGTTGTCACTTCTCTTTCATTTCTGATTTTATTAATTTGGGTCCTCTCTCTTTTTCGTGGTGAGTCTGGCTAAGGGTTTTTTGGTTTTCTTTATGTTTTCAAAAAACAGCTCTTGGTTTCATTGATCTTTTGTATTGCTTTTTTGATCTCTATTTCATTCATTTCTACTCTGATCTTTATTATTTCCTTCCTTGAACTCCCTTTGGGTTTGTTTTTCTGTAGTTTTCCCAGTTCCTTTAGGTGTAAAGATAGCCTGTTGATTTCATATTTTTATTGTTTCTTCAGGTAGGCCTGCATTTCTATGAATTTCCCCCTTAGGACTGCTTTTGCTGCATCCCATAGATTTTGGGTTGTTGTGTTTTCATTTTCATTTGTCTCGAGTTATCCTTTGATTTCTTCCTTGATCTTTTGATCCACTCGCTATTTAGTAACATGTTATTCAGCCTCCATATATTTGTGTGTTTTCTGGATTTCTTCTTATAATTGATTTCTAGTTTCCTAACATTGTGGTCAGAGAAGATGCTTGATATGATTTCAGTCTTCTTAAATTTGTTGAGACTTGTTTTGTGGCCTATCTTGAAAAATGTTTCATGTGTGCTTGAGAAGAGTGTATATTCTGTTGCATTGGGGTGAAATGCTCTAAAAATATCGGTTAGACCCAACTGGCCTAAAGTGTCATTTAAGGCCGCTGTTTTTGTGTTGATTTTCTGTCTGAAGGATCTGTCCATTGGTGACAATGGGGTGTTGAAGTCCCCTCCTACAATAGTGCTACTGTTGATCTCTGACTTTATGTTGTTCATAAACTGTTTTATATGTTTAGGAGCTCCTATGTTGGGTGCATAGATGTTTAATAAGGTTATGTCCTCTTGTTGAATCAACCCCTTTATTATTATGTAGTGCCATTCTTTGTCTTTTATTGTAGTCTTTGTTTTAAAGCTTATTTTGTCTGAAATCAGTATTGCTACTCCAGGTTTTTTCTCATTTCCATTTGTGTAAAATATCTCACTCCATCCCTTTATTTTCAGTCTGTATGTGACTTTTGATCTGAGATGAGTCTCTTGTAAACTGCATATGCATGGGCCCTGTTTTCTTATCCACTCAGCCACTCTATGTCTTTTGATTGGAGCATTTAGCCCATTCACATTTAAAGTGATTATTGGTAGGTACATATTTATTGCCATTTTGTTATTCGTATTTCTGGTCTTCCTTTGTTAGTTTGTTTCCCCCTTTCTTCTGTTTAAAAAAGCCCTTTTGACATTCTCTGCAGTGCTGGTTTGGTGGTAATGAATTCCTTTAACTTATTCTTTTCTGAGAAGCTCTTTATCTCTCCTTCAATTTTAAGTGATAGCCTTGCTGGGTAGAGCAATCTTGGTTGTAGGCCTTGTTTTCCATCATTTTGAATATTTCATGCCACTCCCTATTGGCCTGCAGAGTTTCTGTAGAAAAGTCAGCTGATAACATTATAAGAGTTCCCTTGTATGTAACCTGCTATCTTTCTTTTACTGCATTTGGGATTCTCTCTTTGTCTTTAACCTTCGCCATTTTAACAATAATGTGTCTTTGTGTGGGCCTGTTTGGGTTCATCTTGTTTGGAACTCTCTGCACTTCCTGGGCTTGTATGTCAATTTCCTTTACCAGGTTAGGGAAATTTTCGGACATTATTTCTTCAAATATGTTCTCGATCCCTTGCTCTTTCTCTTCTCCTTCTGGTATTCCTGTGATGCGAATGTTGTGTGCTTGATGTTGTCCCACAGGCCTCTTAAACTGTTTTCATTGTTTTTTATTCTTTTTTCTTTTTGTTGTTCCGATTGGGTGATTTCTGCTATTTATCTTCTAAATCACTGTTCCGATCCTCTGCTTCATCTAATCTACTGGTGATTCCTTCGAGTGTGTTCTTCATTTCAGTTATTGTATTCTTTATTTCTAACTGGTTGTTTTTATGATTTTTCTGTCTTTCTGTATGTTCTCACTAGTAACATGTTATTTAGCCACCATATATTTGTGTGTTTTCTGGATTTCTTCTTATAATTGATATCTAGTTTCCTAACATTGTGGTCAGAGAAGACACTTGATATGATTTCAGTCTTCTAAAATTTATTAAGACTTGTTTTGTGGTGCAAGTTTGGGGTCACTGAAAACTACCAAGGTGATCCCAGAGCTTTGTGGGCCATCTGCTATTGTAAAAACTTTTTCCATGGTGGGGTCAGTCATCCAGGTAACCAGAGTGCATATGGTAATGCAGCTGTAGGTGGGCGAGGTGGTGTTACAAGTGGTTTCTACAAATTCAGTGTAGTCTCAACTCCTGGACCAATGCTAGGCCCACATCTACTTTGCTAAACAAAAACAAAGCAAGGCAAAGCAACAACACCAAAAAACAAATACACCCCCACAAAAACATGATAAACAACAATCAAACAGGAAAAACAAAAATATATAAAAGACACAAAAACAGCAGAACAAAACAAAAAAACAGTAACCAAAGTAATAACAAGACAACCCGAGAAACAACCAAAAAAATAGATGAAAGAAAAAGAAGAAAAAGGAACAAAAAGATGAAAGAGAAAAGAAAGAAAGAATTTTTTTAAAAAGATAAAAAGAAAAAGAAAAAATGGTAATAATAAAAAGAAAAAAGCCTTTCCGCCCTCTTTAATCTGCAGACCACTTGCTTAGCAATAGAGAGTCTCCGGGCTACTCTGCACCAGCTGTGTTGGGGGGCAGGACCCAGCGCATTGTGTGCCAGCCTCCCTCTCAGGCTTGCAGTGAGCTGCCTGCAATTGGCTGCCATGGGCTCTGGGGCCATGCTTACCACCAAAAATCCCCACAGGTTGCTGCAGGCTGTCTGCTGCTGCAAAAACCCTCTGTGGCATGTGGAGGTGGGGGCCAGGCACAAGGGGCCCAGGGTTCCCCAGCAACGCAGCTCTAGGTGGGTAGGGCAGATTCCCAGGGCACCACGGGGTGTGGCCAGTGGCCCCCACCAAGTCAGAGCAGCATGCACTGTGCACTGGCAACCAGCCCGCATAAACGGGCCACGAATGCCCTGGCCACATTGCGTTGCCGCGCAGCTCCCAACCTAACATTCCCAGGAAATCTCCCGATCTCTCTTTTCCAAACAGCAGTCCGCAGGTCAGGCAGAGCAGCCCGACAGCCAGGCACCACCTTGGCAACACTGCACATGCATCGTGGAGAGTGGGCCCCAAGGCAGCCTGCGTGCACGCCCGTGTCTCAATCAGCAGCTTGTTGGAGCTGGAGTGCACCTTACGGTCAGGCCTCTTCCTGGCATAGCTGCATAAGCCATGTACTGAGCTGAGACCCAAGGCAGCATGCACGTGCACACACACACACACACACACACACACACACACACACACACACACCTGCACCGATTCCACCAGACCAATGTGGTCCCAAAACTGACCCTCTGTGGGAGGGCTTAACCCTGAAAAAATGGTGCCCTCCTGTATACCACTTGCATGTAAGCTCCACATGGGGAGAACAATGGTCCCAAAATCTCCAGCTCCAATGCCAAAGGCTCCTGGGCACCCCCCCCTGCAGAGCTACTCCCTCCACCAGGGACCAGGTGAGTGCTCACCAGCAAGAGAGTCCATGTGCTGGCTCCACAGCAGGGGCAACTGGTTCTCTAGCTGCCCTCAGCCCCAACGAGTTGAGCAAATATTGTCCTCACTGATTTCTACTGCTAGCTATTGTGGAACTCCCTTTCCTAGCAAAGGGGTTCCAGGCTGAGGAGCTCAGCTTGGGGCCAGAGGGTCCCTCCCCTAACAGGAGAAGCCTCTCCACCATTGAGGTGTCCCTCACGGTTTGCCCTCTCTCCATGGGCCCGGAGTCAGCCTGTCTCAGGTCTCCGCCCCTCCAACCAGTCTCGACATGGCCTCTTCTTTAAATCCTTAGTTTAGAGGTTCTGTTCAGCCAATGCTCAGATGAATTTCAAGGTTGAATGTTGCATAAATCATATGTAGTTTTGGTGTGACCCTGGGAGGAGCTGGCACAGCGCCCATGTATTCCGCCACCTTAGACCCTTCTCCCCCCCCCCTTTTTATTCCTATTCAGTTAATTTTTTCTTTTGTCTTGACACTTTTTTCACTTTCTTTTTTCTTTATAACTTTTTATTTTCTTATTTTTCTTTGTCCTCTTTTCTTAGTTTTCTATTTTCCTTTTCTTTTCCTCAATATTTTTCTTTATTCTTTTCTCATTTTTCTCATTTTTTATTTTCCATGTTCTTTTTCTCATTTTTTTCTTTAAAAGTTTTTGTAGTTAGTATAGTTAGCATTTTTTAGTACATTTAGTACAGTTAGTTTGCTTGCTATTACTTCTTAGCATCGTTAGTAAGCATAGTTAGCATTGTTAGTATCAGCATAGTATGGTTAGTATCATTTATTAGCATCATTAGGAAGCGTAGTTACTACTAGTACATAGTAAGCATTGTTAGTAGTAGTCAACATCCTTAGCATAGCTAGTACTATTTGTTAGCATAGTCAGCATTGATAGTATTATCTGCTAGAATAGTTAGCAGGTCACCATGTAGCATGATCTTGCAGCCATCTTTACTGACAAGGAGCCTGATACTGGCCATTACAAGCCCCTGAACACCACTGTCCAGGAAAGCTTTGCCAAGACAAGGTGGGCCCGGCATATTCTCACTGGGACAGAGGTGGCTACAGGGCTCCTGCAGACAGTTACAAGTTCACAGCATGAGGGTGCTGAACAACCCAAACATTGTGAAATTATTTTAAGTGATTAAAATGAAGCAAGGACTGTTCCTCATTGTAGAGCACATGCACAGAGTGGACGTGCCACCAGAGGGGAGTTGTGCACAGGGACCTGAAGCCAGAGAACATGCTTCTGGGTTCAGAACCAAACGTAAAAATTATAGGCTTTGAACACAATCAGGAAGTCACTGGCCATAAGGTGAGCATGGTCTGCAGCAACCTCTCCTATGTTGCCAATACTGCCACCAGAGGGGAGCTGTGCACAGGGACCTGAAGCCAGAGAACATGCTTCTGGGTTCAGAACCAAACGTAAAAATTATAGGCTTTGAACACAATCAGGAAGTCACTGGCCATAAGGTGAGCATGGTCTGCAGCAACCTCTCTTATGTTGCCCCAGAACTCTTCCTGGGCCAAAACAGATGGCCCTGGAAGAGACATGTGGAGCCTGGGAGTGCTGCTGTATAAGATGGTCACTGGGACCCTGCTGTTCATGGGAAGATGCTCCTTTAAGCTCTGGCAGTGGGTCCTGAGAGGGTGCTTCCATGTACCCTCTTACATGTCCTACGAGTGCCTAATGATCTTAAAGAGGTTAATGACTGTCAACTCCAATGACAGAGCCACACTAGAAAACCTGTGAAGGACCGATGACTAAACTTGGGCCAAAAGAAGGAACTCAGGCCATACACCAAGCCACCCTGTGATAACATGGATCTCTGGATGACCAAGAGGATGATGAAAATGGGGTTTGAGTGAGAGTATATCGAGGATTCAGTGACATGCAGGAGTTACCACACACTGTTGGACACATACCTGATTCTCACCACCAAAAAACCCAAGGTAAAGGTCTGCACCATCAAAGTCAGGCCCTTCTGTGGCTCGGACTTGAACAGCCCCAGGCCTTCCCCAACCCACAAAGTTCAGCCATCAGGCCAGAAGGCCAAAGAGCCTGACAGTTCTCCAGTCAGCCTGCAGTTGAGGAACACCACTCCCACAAGCAGGCCAGAATTGAGCGCTAACACTCCCCAAACCAACCAAGGAATTGAGGACCAGTACTCCTCATTTTAGATAGGAATCAAGGACCAGCACTCCCCAATCCAGGCCAGAATCAAGGACCAGCACTCGTCACCTCAGGCCAGAATCGAGGACTAGCATTCCCCAATTCAATTCGGAATCCAGTACCAGCACTCGCCAACCCAGGCTGGAATCGGGGACCAACACTCCCCAATCCAGGCCAGAATTGATGACCAGCACTCCCCAATTCAGTTCAGAATCCAGGACCAGCACTCTCCAACCCAGCCCAGAGTTGAAGATCAGCACTCACCCATCCAGGCTAGAACTGAAGACCAGCACTCCCCAACCTAGTGCAGAGTTGAGGACCAGCACTCCCACCCTATTCTGGAGTCCAGGACCAGCACTCAACAACCCAGACCAGCTTTCCCCAACCAAACCCAGAGTCAAAGACTGCCACCCCCAGCTCAGCCCTCCAAGCATGGCCCTTGGGGGGGGGGTCCCCCTCCACCCATAGCACCAAAAACAGCAGCAGCACTAGTGGAGCCCCAGAGAGAACAAACATGGAAAACTCTCTCCATGCTGGCCATTCTGATGGTATGACCCCAGCCTCTTCCTCGGGCCACAGCCAGGGCAACCAGGAAGTAGCTAGAAGGTTCTTGACCCTTATTTTAAGCCACCGCTGGTGTTGACCATCCACCAAGAGGCAACATTACAAATGTTGCTGAGTAAAGCCAATGTAATGCTTAAATAGTAGACGGCCAAGGCAGGGCCACAGTCAAAGCTCTGGGAGGGTCAAACCACTTTTCCTGCATTTAAATGCTAAACTCGAAAATGCTGAACACCAGGAAGGCCAGCCACGTGGTGTGGGAGATTTGCCAGAGGTTGGATGTAAACAGTTGCAGGTGGGAGCAGTGCAAGAGTACATGCTGTATGAAGGTCTGGGTCTGGTGGACGGAGGAGGAGTGCAAACTGCCCCAGTAATCTCTGTATGGGATTCAAATCAGGATTGTACCTGGCATATCTGTGGCCTTAAAAAGCATCATACCCAGAATACTTGGTGAGCTTGGAGGATGGCCTGGAGCCCCCTGGGGGACAAAAGGAGAAGCCGCCTTCACTGCAGGTCCACCCCTTGGCCCCCACCTGGGTGAAGCTTCAGAGACTGGACTGTTGTTCCTGGGGCCCTTCTCGCCACCCCTGCTCTTTCTGTCATGTTTGTGGGGTGTGGGTAGTTCTTATTAAAGTACTGGGTTCTTCCAAATCTTATAATAAACTGATGCTCCAGAAAAGTGTATCAGGCACTTTGTTTTGCCCCTCCCTGCACAGAATTGAGGCTGTGCATCCTTCAGGCTGAGAAATGTGTAGTGATATCATGCTTGGACTTCATCAGAACAACTAATCAAAAAGTGCCAGAAGACAATGATCATTGTAACTCCCAATAGCAATGAATGTGGTTCCAGAGGGAAGAGGCTGTGAGCCATACTGCAAGACAGAAAGGCAGGAATTGTGTGTTACCTTCCTACCCACATTACCTAACATTTTCAGAAGGACCGAGGGGGATTTTTGGTCCTCTATCCTGTGTTAATTAGGACTAAGAAGTCCACTACAGGATAGCAAAGTCCCATGATCCAGCCTGTGTGGGGCATCAGAGAAGTGGCATGGGTGTGGGCCCCAAAGCAGCTTACAGGTCACTGAGCAGTGCAGCTGAGTTTCCTGACTATAAGGCAGGAGGTGAGCCTTCCTGTTTCCCCATCAGGATGGGGCCCCAATATCCAGTTTTACCGGTGAAATGGAGAAGAGGCACGAGGGCAGGAGGAAGCTGGAGTGTTAGGTGCATACAGGTCAGAGGTGGGGGTGAGTCTCTGAAGAGGAGGTTGGGACAGCACCCCTTGTTTCCAGGACTACCTCCACTGGTGCATTTTGCACTGCATCTCCAAACTTAAACAACCCCTAGCTCAGGGCCTGGACAGCAGTCAGCTCCAATGACAATGCTCTGCTCAGGAGACTTCCTTGTTCTGAGAGCTCTGGCCTTGGCTGGCTGGCCCAATGGCTGCCTCTGATCTCATGAGCCCTAGCTCAGTGCCACAGGAAGGGCTTTGGGTTTTGCTCTGAGGAGCAGAGGGTCCTAACCAGGGAGGGATGCGATCAACTGCCACGAGACAAGATGCCTCTGGCTGCTTGTGCTCAGTGGGCTCACCATGGGAGACAGAGAGAGCCTCAGCATCAGTAACGCAGTCCTGCCAGCCACTTGCCAACAAATCTGCTGAAAATCACTCACCAGCCTATGATTTTCCACTGGTTCCTGAATTAGGAATTACTTAATGCAATTTTCTGGTAGGCAATCTCTCATAAACTCAGGGTTTGGAGTGGCTGGTGATAGGAGGGAACATTAAGAGTGTGGCAGAGACATCCAGGTGGCTCCCAATAACCTTGCCCACTTCTCTCTCAGAGCAACCTATCCCCTGACTTATAGCTGGGCACATGACCACCCAGCACTACAGAATTCCCAGCCTCTTCTGCAGCTTGGCTGGGAGTGTGAGCAGGTTCTCCCTCCAGGATGGGAAGGGATGCAATCTGTACAACTTCTAGGACATTTCCTAGGAGAGAGAAGCAGGCCCTTCCTTCTGCTTCTCCCTCTGCCCTGCTGCTGAGAACACACACTCTGAGGCTGGAGCTCCATCCTGGCCCATGTGGACAAAGGCATCTCCCCAGGGATGACAGGGCATCAGGGAGAGGAGCTTCCTGGAGCAGCCCTGCCAGACCAGCCCTGGACTGTCTGCCTCCACTGCGAGGTGCAGAGAGATGCAAACTTCTGTTGGCCACTCTCATGAGACAACCTTTGTTAGAGAAACTGAACCTATCCTAACCAGGACAGTAGCCTTGCAGGGGACTTTTCTGTGTGGTTCCTTTGGGTCAGCCTGCTCCAAGAAACACAGCTGTGTGAAATTGTCAGCCCTCCTTTCCATGGGTGACAGCCAAGCTCAGTTCCTGCTGCTTCTCTGGAAATCTAACCCGTGAAGATGGATGCTCCCAACTAAGTGAGTCTGCTGCGAATCCTTCAAGGGATGTCTTCTTGTTCTTTCCACCCACACTAGTGTACCCTCACTGTCTCCCAAAGATGCAGCTGCTTTGGAAATATGCTGTGCTGACTCTTTTTTTTTTTAAGATTTTTATTGGAGAATTGGGGGATGGGAACGGTGCTGGGGAATTGGGGGAAGCAGAACAGACAAGTTGCTGTCGTTTTGTTCTTCAGTCTAGTTGTGGAGGACGTTGCTTCCCTGGCCCAAGTTGGCACCATCAT
>NW_017732824.1:83752-91180 GCF_001890085.2 Hipposideros armiger | reverse complement strand
AACCCACTGCAGCAGGGGCTGCAGCCTACACCGTCGCCAGCGACTCACAGCAGTCCAGCTCCAGGTTGAGCTGCTGTTCAGCATCTTAGCTGTGGAGGGCAGTGTCACTGGCCCTCATATGTGGAATCCAAACCGGGGCCCTCTGGCGTCCCAAGCCAGTTCTTAACCATCGCGCCACTTGGCCGGCCCTGTGCTGACTCTTTGCTAACATCTGCAGATATTAAAAAACTCAGGCAACAGGCTGCCTCATGCCTGCTGTAACTTGACTTTTGCTAGAAATGTGAGTTTGGAACTGACACATTCCCTGCTAAACGCATGGTATGAAGGCAGAAAGTGGACTTGGTCAAGACTTGGCCTGAGTTCTCAGTTTGGGGAGACAGATATTTAGGACTCCCCAGATGCATGCATTATCTTGTCCATATAGTGTCCTGTGTGCACTCCATTCTCAAGGAGCTCACGATTTTATGGGGAAAAGTAACTGTAATATATGTGAAAATATTAAAGTTGTTCAGGATATCGTAAAAAGAAATGTATACGAGTATAGTTCATTTGTTCTTCATATGTTTACTCTAAGCGCAAAGTGTCTTGTAAGGCTGGTTTCAAATAGAACGTATTAATAGAAAAATCTGAGGTTCAGTAAGGCCAACAGATCAGGAAATGATTGCCAATGAATAGATAGTTTGTTACTCACAGTTTCCAGAGGAAGGGCCACACCACACCCTTTGGGGCCACCCAGGGAAGCACCAGGATAACTCAGGAGGCAGAGGGAGCAGAGGAATCTGTGAGAGATGCTCCTTCCTGAAAAGAAAGAGATGGGCAGGGAAGGAGGTGTTCCCTTGCTTCCCGGCTTGAGCGCTAGCTATGCAGATGTGATGGCTGGAGTGGAGGCAGCATCTTGCATCCACTAGGGAGTGACACCATCATTCCGTGAATCGTGAAGTACAGAGGTGGTGGCTTCTGAGTCACTGATGACAATTTCGGGACACCAGACCACCTCTGGACCTTCCATCTCTCATATCTTTAAACATTAAATATGAGGTGTCTTTGTATTTTAAACCACTCTTGGCAGGGTTTTCTGTTGCTTCGGCCAAACACATATCTGAATGACATGGCCTTCAAGTCCCAGTGGAAAATCCTCTGTCCTTAACTAGTTCCCTAGCAGAATTGGGTCTCTGCCCCTGTGCCCTCACCCTTCACCCATGAGAGCAGCTCATGAGCTTTTTGTGCTCTGGCTGCCTGGCTGGCTTGTCTGTCTTTGGTCTGTGAACAGCCCTGGGGCAGGCCTCTCCCTTTTCTGTTCTGAGTCTGCATACAGTGGGTGTTCATGGCACCTAAGGGACATCGCCACACAAGCCACCTTATGGCCAGAAGACTTCAGCCATCAAAAAACCTGTTGATTCACTGTGGCCCAAGCACTGCTTCAGGACCTTAGGGGCTTCTACAGCCCTTTCCGTGTGAAGTGTGAGGTCCCAGCTGTCAGATTTCTCCTCACATGTGCTTTCTAGTGTTGAGCTGGTGATTTACTGTCAACTTGGTCTCTCCTGCAGTAGACACAGGAGGCCACAGTGGTGAGAAAGGAGTACATGTGCTGAGTTTCCAGGGAGCCGTGGAAAGAGAAGTAAGGGATACATCCCGTTCCAAACTGACTGAGATTTCTGCACTTTTTGCAAAAGACTGCTGGTGTGCAAGTGGGCTTTCCCTTTATGGAAGCAAGTGGGCCCCAAAGCCCAAAGGAAGGAGTTGTCCCCAGGGACAATGGAAAGGAAGGCTCTTGGAGCTCCAGATGCTGGCCTATGAATGGGCGACTGTCCATGTGGTCACCTGAGCATGACCCTGTAATTGCCAAGCAAAGCAGGAGAAAGGGATGCCAGGTGAGGAGGAGCTGGGGGGGGGGATGAGGGGGAGCTGGTGAAGGCACCTTCCTCCCTTCAGTGCCAATTGTTTGTGAGAGTCACCTTAAGGTCACATGGCAGTTACCAAGTCTCAAGCTCCCACAGCACCCTGGGCTTAGGGCTGGCAGTCTTAGCCCCTGTCACATGGACAAACTGCATCATGTGACTTCTCAGGGTACGAGCAGCAGAATCTGGGGGTAAAGTCTGACTCCGAACTTCCTCATGATGGCCCAGTTATATCCCTTCTCTGATTCTCAGTCTCGCCCTCTAAAATGGGGACATCAGTTGCTACCTTAACAGGGTTAATCCAGTAAAGATTAGTCTGGGTAAGGTGAGTGGCCCAGCCTGTAGCCAGCCCTCACAGACACTGCTTGAATCCATTTGGAGCTCCACTTTAGACAGGAGACTTACAGCGTTATCTGGAAATTCTTCCTTGAAGCTAGCCTAAATCCATACTGTTGCAGTTCCAGGGGGCTCCATTTAGCCAGCTGGAAGGAAAGGTCAGAATTTTTTTGATAGCCAGTGACAGGAATCCCTAAGTGGCTTAAACAAGCAAGCAATCAAAGTAGGAGGAAATAATTTATGTAACCAGGAATCTAAAGGCTAAGAGCTTCAGCCAAGGCTAGACCTGGGTGTTGGATAACATCAACAGAACCATCTCTCTCCTGACCTCTTGGCTTTGTTTCCTTCCCTCTGTGCTGGTGTCATTCTCAGGTGGGCTTTCCCTTTATGGAAGCACTATGACCACCAACGGCCACAGGATGATGTCATATCCCCTCAGGACCCCGACAGAAATTGAGCTTCACTGGTCCCATGATTCCAACAGTAAGAGCTGTCCCCAGGAACCTGGTTGGTCACATACCCAGCCCTGAGCCAATCACTGTGGCTGTGGAGGATAGATGATGCTGACTGGTCAGATGACGGTCATAGGACCAACCTTTCCAAGATTACTTGTGAGCTGTTCCCTCTGTTTTTAGGGTGGGATGTAGTGTGACACCTGAGATAGCAGTGTTGAGTGTCCAGTGCTGTGTTCCCCTGGGCTGAATGTCCTGGGATATACCTGCTCATATTCTCTTTTCACACCCCACTGTCTTCTGTTTACACAACAATTCATGGCAGCACCTTTTCCCTCCCCAAGGCCCTTTTCACCTAGACCAAAAAGAAGCAAGACCTCCTGTTGGAAGACAGGATTTGGGGTCCATTCCCAGCTTCAAGTCCTGCTTTTTATATCTCTTCATGTCATTTGTTCAGTCCACAGAGATCACTGAGCACCAACAATGTGCTGTGGTGAATTTCAGGACTGGTAATTATTCTGAGACTGGCCATCACCTGGGAGTCTTCCAAAGAAAATTAGTTTCACTGGAGCAAGCATCTGACACTCATTGTGTGGCCCTGAGAGAATTTGGTCCCCTCTATGGGCTCCTGTTCTCTCACCTGCAAAATGAGGCAGTGGGGAAGATGGGATCCTGGAACCCCCTCAGCGCTGACATACTGTGGTTGGGCCTTGAACATGTCTTTCCAGCTGGGAGTCAGCCCAGGACAGAGGAGGATCTGGGGCTTTCTGTGTGTGTGAGGCTGCCAGGCGCTAGGTTCCTGGGAGGTTTCCTGATGCTGCTACTGCTGCTACAGAACATCCCTTTTGGGGTGTTTGTGAACCCACACCCTCCCACTACTGAAAGTCAAGTTTGAGACTGAAAAGGAAGTGTAGGGAGGCCACATGGAGAGGATGATATAAAACTTCCATGGAGCCCATCCATCCTCCACCTCCTTCTCCCTCCCCAATTCCTCTCCTACCAATGCCCCTTTCTCCTGGCTCCCTGGAAAAACAGAGACCCCTGATGTTGGTAGAGAAGAAAGGGATCCCTCTGAGGCATGCCCAATGGGGAGGCCTTTCTTTTTCTTCTGGTTCAGTCTTGTTTCTCTTCACTCTTTCAACATTTTGGGTTATGAATTGATTGCCCTGGTCACTCTGTCACTCTTTTGTCAGTTCACTCAGCCACTCATCACCTTATTGATCCATCTGTTCCCTCCTTTATTTAGCTCATGCCTATTTTTCCATAGCAAGAGGGGAGCGAAACCCAAGAGGAATGGGGGAAACCCACAAACAGAGACTAGAGCAGCTGGACTTCTCAAAAGACTGGAGCTAGCAATTGGTAAGACCTTAGAAACCAAATCTTTTGAGTCCCCTCCACCAGCCCTGGGCCACAGAGTCACTCATCTCAGCTTCTCTTGGACCCACCCCCCTTTTCAACCCATTGTTTTCTCTCCATTCCTACTGCTATTATCCTAGTCTAAAGCACTTGGGTGTTTTGTTTTTGTTTTTGTTTTTGGCCTGAAAATAATTATAGGAAGTAAAGATTTCAGGATATTGCTGCCAAGGAAACCAATGTGTTTCCCTGAATCACCGCATGTTTGGTGAAGTGCTGGTTAAGGTGCAGATGCAAAGACTCTAAGAAAACCTCTTGGGCATCCCCCTCTCCCAGCTCAGATACCTTTCAACGCTCTTATCTATGTCTTGGGCACACTACCCCTCCCTGCTCTGTCTGCTGGAGCTCCCCTGCTAACACCCCTGCTGAAGTCCCTGCCTGTAATATGAGGTCTGACAATTCAGTCCATAAACTTGTTGCAACAATGCTGCTAACCATTTTTGATATCAGAGGGGTTATTCATTATGAATTTGTACCAACTGGACAAACAGTTAACCAAGTTTACTATTTGGAAGTGCTGAAACGGCTACATGAAAAAGTTAGACAACCTGAACTTTTCTCCAACAATTCATGGCTCTTGCATCAAGACAGTGCACCAGCTCACACAACACTGTCTGTGAGGGAGTTTTTAGCCAGTAAACAAATAACTGTACTGTAATACCCTCCCTACTCACCTGACCTGGACCCCAATGACTTCCTTCTTTACCTGAAGATAAAGGAAATATTGAAAGAAAGACATTTTGATGACATTCAGGACATCAAGGGTAATACAATGACAGCTCTGATGGCCATTCCAGAAAGAGTTCCAAAATTGCTTTCAATGGTCGACTAGGTGTTGGCTTCAATGCATAGCTTCCCAAGGAGAGTACTTCAAAGATAACCATAATGATATTCAGCAATGAGGTATGTAGCACTTTTTCTAGGATGAATTCATTAACTTAAGCGTCAGACCTCATATAATTTAGATTATATTGCATCTGTCTTTCTCTGTCTGACATACTCCACTCAGCACAGAACCCTCCAGGTTCATCCATGCCACCGCAAATGGCAAGAACACATTCCCTTCCATGGCCGAACAATATTCCATTGTACGAATATATATGTACCAGCCCCTCTTTGTCCATTCATCCACCGATCGACACCCAGGCTGCCTCCACATCTTGGCCATTGTAAAGACTGCTGCAATAAACATATGGATGCACACATCTTTTTGATGTAGTGTTTTGGGTTTCTTCAGATAAATACCCAGAATTGGGCTTACTGGGTCCTTCTTTGTCTCTTATTTTATCCTGTTTTAAAGTCTGTTTTGTCTGGTGTAAGTATTGATATCCCAACTCCCCCCCCCCATTTCCATTTTCATGAAATACCTTTTTCCATCCCTTTACTTTCAGTCTGTGTGTGTTTTTCAATCTAAAGTGAGTCTCTTCTTGGCAGCATGTGTAAAGACCTTGTTTTCTTATCCATTCAGACTCCCTTTCTCTTTGGAGTATTTAATCCATTTACCTTGAAAGTAATTGTTGATACATATGTAGTTACTGCCATTTAATTATCTGTATTTTTGATGTCTGTGTGTGTGGGTGTTAAAGAAGTCCCTCTAACATTCCTTGTAATACTGGTTTGGTGGTGATGAACTCCTTTACCTTTATCTTGTCTGGGAAGCTCCTTATCTGTCCTTTGATTTTAAATGTTAGCCTTGCTGGGTAGAGAAGTCTTGGTTGTAGGTCCTTGTTCTGCATCACTTTGAATATTTCCTTCCAATCCCTTCTGGCCTGCAGCATTTTTGTTAAGAAATCAGCTGATAATCTTATAAGAGCACCCTTATAAGTTTCTAGTTGCCTTTTTCTTGCTACTTTCAGGATTCTCTGTTTATAACCTTTGCCATTTTAATTATAATGGGTCTTGGTGTGAGCTTGTTTGGGTTCATCTTGTTTGGGACTCTATGCTTCCTGGGCTTGTATGTCTATTTCCTTCATCAGGGTAGGAAAGTTTTCAGTCATTATTTCTTCAAATAGATTCTCAATCCCTTGCTTTCTCTTTTCTCCTGGGACCCTTATGATGTGAATGTTGTTGTGTGATGTTGTTCCAGAGGTCTCTTAAATTATCCTCGCTTTTTTATATTCTTTTTTTCCTTGTGCTGTACTGATTAAGTGTTTTCTACTACCTTGTCTTCCAAATTGCTAATTGATCTTCTGCTTCGTCTAGTCTGCCAGTGATTCCTCCTAGTGCATTCTTCATTTCAGTTATTGTATTCTTCACTTCTGACTGGTTCTCTTTTTACGGTTTCTGTCTTTTTTCATACTTGCTCTCTCTCTCTCTGTTGATGTTCTCACTAAGTTCCTTGAGCATCATTATAACTATTGTTTTGAACTCTGTGTCTGGTAGGTTGCTTGCCTCCATTTTGTTTAGTTCTTTTCCTGGCGTTTTCTCCTGTTCTTTCATTTAGGATGTATTTCTGTTTCCTCATTTGGGCTGCCTCTCTGTATTTGTTTCTATGTACTAGGTAGCTCTGTTACCTGGTCTCCCAGTCTTGCCAGGTGGCATTATGTAGTACATGTGCTGTGGGGCCCAGTGGCACAGTCTCCCTGGTCACCTGTGCTGGGTGCTCCAAGAGTGTCCCTTGTGTGAGTTGTGTGTGCCCTCCAGTTATATTTGAGCCTTGATTGCTATTGGCTTATCAGTGGGTAAGATTTACCTTTTGGTTGACTGGCTGTGCAGTTTGGCAACATCCACAGCTTTACAGGCTGCTGCAGGGGTGGGGCTTACCACACAGAGAGGGATTTGCCCCAGTGGACTCCGGTGCCTGTTGAGACTGCCCTTTGAGTCTGCTGCTTGTGAGAATAATTGGGCAGTGCTCTGTTGTGGCCTGAAGCCAATCTCTAAGTATGTTGGTTCTGAGGCCTCTTGGGAAGGGTTTGGATGCAGGCCCAGCTCAGCCACTGCCTGTGACACTGCAGGGATGACCTGATAGGGGCTACAAAATGATCCATGGTTGGTTGCTGACCATGCAGGACCTGGACATGTGTGGGAGAGGCCATGCTGTGAACCAAGGACTAATGCCACCAGTACCAAGTCTGGAGTAGCTCCACAAAAAGCCAGGACACACCGAGGCCTGGTTGCCAACTCCCGTAAGGTTCAGCCATTAATAAAGCCTTGTGCAACTGTCCACTTTCTCCACTTTTATTCAACATAGTCCTAGAAGTTCTAGCCACAGCAATCAGACAAGAAAAAGAAATAAAATGCATCCACATTGGCAAGGAGGAAGTAAAATTGTCATTGTACGCATATGACATGATACTATATATAGAGGACACCAAAGACTCCATCAAAAA
>NW_017732824.1:82332-83740 GCF_001890085.2 Hipposideros armiger | reverse complement strand
CAGTTGGTTAAGAGCTCGCTCAAGAGTTTGAGCTCTGAGCAACAGCGGTTCGAGTCCAGCCCGAGCTGAGCAGCCGCTGAGCTGCCAACAGGTATAGCAGGATGGCTCCTAAAAAAAAAAAAAAAAAAGCTATTGGAACCAACAGACAAATTCAGTAAGGTAGCAGGATACAAAATCAATTCTCAGAAATCAGTTGCATTTGTATATACCAATAATAAACTATCAGAAAGAGAAATTAAGAAAACAATTCCATATGCAATCACCTCAAATAATATAAAATACTTAAGAATAAATTTAACCAAATAAGTAAAAGACCTGTACTCTGAAAACTATAAGACACTGATGAAAGAAATAAAAGAAGATACAAACAAATGGGAAAACGTTCCATGCTCATGGATAGGAAGAATTAATATAGTTAAAATGTCCATATTGCCTAAAGCAATATATGGATTCAATGCAATTCCTATCAACCTACCTAGGGCATTTTTCACAGAAATAGAAAATATAATCCTAAAATTTATATGGAATGAACAAGACCCCAAATAGCCATGGCAATGCGGAGAAATAAGAACAAAGTCAGGGAGATCATGTTTCCAGACATTAGCACGTACTACAAGGCCACAGTAATCAAAACAGTATGGTACTGGCATAAAAACAGGCACATAGATCAATGGAACAAAATAGAGAGCCCAGAATTAAATCCAGGCATATACGGGCAGTAAGTCTATGACAAGGGAAGCAAGAATTTACATTGGGGTAAAGATAGTCTATTTAATAAATGGTGCTGGGAGTGACACATGCAAAAAAATGAAACTGGACCACCTCTTTATGCCATATACAAGAACAAACTCTAAATGGATTAAAGACTTAAATGTAAGACCTGAGACCATAAAACTCCTAGAAGAAAATACAGGGTCTAAATTTGCGGATTAATGTCTTACGTTTTTTTGGATAAATACCTAGGAGTGGAATTGCTGGGTCATAAGGTAGTTCCATTTCCAGTTTTTTGAGATTCCTCCATACTGATTTCCATAGTGGCTGCACCAGTCTGCAGTCCCACCAGCAGTGCACCAGGGGTCCCTTTTCCCCACAACCTCGCCAGCATTTGTTGTTGGTTGATTTTTTGATGATAGCCATTCTGACCGGTGTAAGGTGGTATCACATTGTGGTTTTTATTTGCATTTCCCTAATGCTAAGTGAGGTTGAACATTTTTTCATATACCTGTTGGCCATCTGTATGTCCTCTTTGGAGAAATATCTCTTCATATCCTCTGCCCATTTTTTAATTGGGTTGTTTGGTTTTTTGGTGTTGAGTTGCATGAGCATTTTATATATTTTGGATATTAACCCCTTATCAGATATATCATTGACAAATATCTTCTCCCATTCAGTAGGCTTCCTTTTTGTT
>NW_017732824.1:75641-80972 GCF_001890085.2 Hipposideros armiger | reverse complement strand
ATAATTATATATACATATAGTCACGGGACATGGAGTAGAGAGTGGGAATGGAGTCAATGGAATTGTAATAGATAAACATGATATCGGGGGTGGGAGGGCAGTAAATGGGGAGGGGGGGTTGTTACTTTGTGAGGGTGAAAAGGGTAACTATTGATTTGTTCTGTACATCTGAACTAACAATAAAATTTTAAAAAAAGAAAAGAAATAGAAAACCTAAACACACTGATTATTGGCAATGAAACTGAAGTAGTAATAAAAATAAATAATAATAATAATAATAATAATAATAATAATAATAAAGCCTTGCGCAATAAGGACAGAGTCGAGTGTGGTGGAGTCTCAGTGGGTCACCAGAATGGAACAAGTGGAGCTCACCAGACCAAGTCAGATTCAGATTTGGCCATGGGAGGGCTCAACCCTGGAAAGATGGGGCCTATCTGTCAGCTACATGGGAGAAGGATCCCACACAGGGAAAATTACAACTATCTTCTATCCCTCACCTCAAAGCAACACCCCTCAGGTCTAACCCCTGAATGTCTGTGATGTCTGCTCCACCACGAGTCACTGACCCTCCTGCAGAGCCCAGGGTAAGACCCTGCAGGTGAGTCTCTGTGGGTTCTTTAAGAGGACCTCTGAGTTTCCTGCAGCCTTCTGTCCCACCCAGACAGTTACAATCTCCACTGTTTGTCACAGTCAGATGTCGTGGAGCCTTCTCTTCCTGGCACCGGTACTCCGGGCTGGGGAGCCTGGTATGGGATTGGGGTCTTTTGCTCCTCTGTGGCTGAGATATCCCCCCCAATTTTCATCCACCTCATGGTAGTTTTGTGCTTGCCATTCCTACCAGCTCCTCCTATCAGCCTGGATGTGGCTTCATCTTTATATCCTTAGTTATAATTACTGTTCAGTTAGACTTCAGATGATTCTCCAGGTTGATTGTTCTATAACCTAGTTGTAATTTTGATGTGTTCATGGGATGAAGCAAGCACAGCGTTTATCTACTCTGCCGCCTTGGATCTCCCTCAGTATTGTCGTCAATGAGTAACACTTTAAAAGATACTAGTCAAGGATTAAGAAACCTTGGTACATTTACACAATGGAGTATTATTCAGCTATAAAGAAGAAGGAAATAGTGCCCTTTGCAACAATATGGATGGAACTAGAGAACATTATGCTAAGTGAAATAAGTCAGTCAGAAGAAGACAAATATCATATGATCTCACTTATACGTGGATTCTAAGGAACTCAATGGATGGGAGAAGTGGATGGAGATAGTCTCAGAGACACAGAGGAAGAACTGAAGGTTGTTAGTTGGGAGGGGGTGGGGATGAAGGAGAGGGGAAGGGATGAGACAATACAAATGGGTAATTGTAATATGGCCTCAGGGATAGAAAAGACAGTCCGAGGAATATAATCAATAATGTTGTAAATATTTCTTAGGGGGCCAGATGGACCCATGTCCTTTTGGGGAGTCCACTTCATAGTCGATATAGAGGCCTGACCACCGCATTGTATTTCTGAAACTGATGTAGAATAATATAGTATGTCAACTATAATTATATATACATATAGTCTCGGGACATGGAGTAGAGAGCGGGAACGGATTCAATGGAATTGTAATAGATAAGCATGATATCGGGGGTGGGAAGGCAATAGATGGGGGGAGGGGGGTTGTTACTTTGTGAGGGTGAAAAGGGTAACTATTGCATTGTTCTGTACACCTGAAACTAACAATAAAAAAATAAATTTAAAAAAAAGATACTAGTCAAAAAGATCTCTATTTGATCACTATATTGGGCTCCCAATATCTTTCTAATTTAATTGTAAATATTCCAAGACAATCCAAAAATAACATGCTATTGCCATATATACCACATTTTCCAAACTGTGTTATAGGTTATATACACTGTTGATAATTTTGAACTAAAATGTTATTTATAAATACATAAGAAAAGCAAAATGTATTATCTATGCATGGTTATTATGCAATAGTAAATTTATTTTAAGAAAGAAACAGTATACCAGAAGAAAGAATACCTGGAAGTTGCATGAAAATGCTTGATTCTGATGAGACAGGTAACGAGTTAACAGGAACAAGCTTGTGAGCTAACAGGAATGAGCTTAAGAATAACTTCTTGGCTCTGAATCCCTCAGCTAGTGACTAATACACCTTCTCCAGCCTCAAAGTCGTTGCACACACTCATCCTCCTGCTTGGATTGTTTCCCACAATTAACACCTCCTGATCAGCCTTCACTCTCAGCATCTGTTCTTGCTTAAGTAGGCATCTCTGACCACCCTCAGTAAATTCAGCCAGGCCTCCCCCCATCATCCCTTTCAAAGCAGCCTGCTGCAATCTGGGCCTTAGATTTCTTTGAATCACGCTTTAGTTAATGCTGCCCTCACCCACCTTCCAGCTCAGCACAAGGCCTGGCATACAGAAGTGCTACATTTTAGAAAATATGGTGGCTTTGCCCAGGAAGGTCAGAGCACCCTTTGACTCAGAAGTTCTGCTCCTATGTATAAACGCCAGCAGCAAGTGAAACATGTGACACAGCCTGGGGCCCTGAGCTCCCGGAGCTGGAGCTGGAATGAGCTTAGTGTGTTTATCAGAATAGATGAACATGACCCATGCACACAACACTAGACAGCCATAGGAATGCACAAGCCCCGTCCACTCCCAGGAGCAGAGTGAGTGGCCGTAGAGGCCAGTTCCCAAAGAGCGCACACATCAAAATCCATCTGAATGTGGTAAAACAGGCAAACTCAATGTCTCAGCTGAGAGGCACCCACCTGGGAGTTAAACTATGTCTCTCCCACTTGAGACAACCACTCTCTGCACTTTGTGTGTGTGTGTGTGTGTGTGTGTGTGTGTGTGTGTGTGTGTGGTAAGTATACATAACACATACAAAATACACTGGAGGAGGGGAGTGTAAAACAATGTATGCACATTTTAGAAGATGGTCAGCATTGCTCAAGCAGTAGTTCGCCATAATCAGAAGTGTCTGAACACTGATGGTAACCACTTTGAACACCTCTTGTAATTGCAGAAGTCAAACGTGATTTGTATCCCTCTTTTGTTATCGGTGTATATTGAGTATTACAATTTTAATAGTTTTCCTTTCTTAAAATATGTATACATTTCTTTAGCACCCTCTGTGTGTTTACACACACACACACACACACACACACAGCCAGACAATTAAGTTCACGAACTCATCCTAGAAAAAGTGCTATATACCTCATTGTTGACTATCGCTACAGTCACCTTCTAAGTACTCCCTTTGGAAAGCTACGCACTGATGCCAGTACCTAGTCCACCCTTCAAAGCAATTTTGGAACTCTTTTTCTGGAATAGCCATCAGAGCTATCGTCATGTTACCCTTGATGTCCTGAATGTCATCAAAATGTCTTCCTTTCAGTATTTCCTTTATCTTTAGGTAAAGAAGGAAGTCATTGGGGGCCAGATCAGGTGAGTAGGAAGGGTGTTCCAATACAGTTATTTAAACAAATAAAACTCCCTCATAGACAGTGCTGTGTGAGCTGGGCATTGTTGTGATGCAACAGCCATGAATTTTCGGTGAAAAGCTCAAGTCATCTAACTTTTTCATGTAGCCTTTTCAGCACTTCCAAATAGTAAACTTGGTTAACTATTTGTTCAGTTGGTACAAATTCATAATGAATAATCCCTCCAATATCAAAAAGCTTAGCAACATTGTTGCAACAAGTTTGTGAACTTAATTGACCTCGTGTGTATGTGTGTGTATGTGTGTGTATGCACATATATGTGTTTACATGTACAATATTTGACATTAATAAATATTTTATGAGAGAACAGAGGCCTGGTACAAAGTGAGAATTAAGATAAATAAATAAATGATACTTCAGAGCACACTCAATTATTTTCTTTATTGTATTCCTTGACTGGCTTTATGATTAAATAAATCTCAGTTCTCTTGGTTTTTTACTGATTAATTAGTTCTCTTTTTTTCTTCCTTTCTTTCTTTCTCATTCATTCTCCTACTTGTTCTGATTTATATCTATATGTTAAGTTATTAAAACATTGGCTAGCCTTTAAACCTGAACAGACTACATGAGCAAAAAGATAGCAGGAGTAGACAAAAAGATATTAGGCAAAGGCAAACAAAATAAAAGCAGGAGTCACAACAGTAATATGAAGAAGATATAATGGAAAAGTGCATGAAGTCTCTTTAATTCATTAACCAATATAAAATTATATAATAGTCACAAACATGTATTCACCAAAAATGATTACAAAAGAGTTTGCTAATACACTTCTTTCAGGATTAGAAAGATCTAATAAAAAAACTAGTTATGATATTATGATCATAATCCAATAAAATTAGAAAAATATAATAAAAGTATTTTTCTTAGTAACTAAAATATACCTTTTTAAATAATCCATTTAATAATACTGAAAATCAAATATAAAATTAAACTATCTAGAAAGCAATGAAATAATACTTTGTACTAAAACACATATAGCTAAAACAGTACTAACTGTTCTAAAGACATTAGAAAAAAAAGTCTAAGATACAAAACTAGGAAGAATAAAAAAAGACATAAGCTAAAATTAATAAAAATAAAAAACAAAAATAGTAAAAAAGATAAATAAATCTTAAAAATTATTATTTGAAAAGACCATTAAAATAGACATCTTTTCATGGTCCTGATTAAGAAAAAGAAGAGAGAATAAAAAGCATACAAAATCAGGGAAGAAAAAAATACAGATACAGAGGGAGTATAACAATAACAAATAAATAGTATGTGTACCTCTGTGGCAATGGAGTTGAAGCCTAGAAAAAATTTAGTGATTTTTCTAACACATAAAAAGCCAAAATTTCTCCATCAAGAAGAAAATATTTGAATACACCACTGCCATAAAACAGACTCAAAGAGTGATTCAAGACCTCTGATCAAAAAAGTTCTCAGGGCCAGTTGTCTTCAAAGCTGAGTCCTATCTTTCTTTAAAGTTAATTTTAATGTTATGTGCGTTTTCCCATGGCATATAAAAAGATGGAAATTTCCCTAATTCATTCCCTAAAGTTAATGCATTCTTAATAACAAAACTTGATAAAATTGGTACAGTATCCAAAAAACCCTATAGACAAATATCATTTATGAATACAATTTTTTAATTCTGAACAAAATATTAACAAATGAAATCCAAAGTATCTCAAAAGAATAACAGAGTATGATCTCACTTATACGTGGATTCTAAAAAACTGAATAAATGAGAAATGTAAACAGAAATAGTCTCAGAGACACAGAAGGAAAACTGAGGGTTGCTAGTTGGGAGGGGGTGGGGATGAAGG
>NW_017732824.1:64757-74842 GCF_001890085.2 Hipposideros armiger | reverse complement strand
AGTTGGGATCCCACACATGAGGGCCAGTGACACTGCCCTCTACAGCTAAGATGCTGAACAACAGCTCAACCTGGAGCTGGGCTGCAGTGAGTTGCCCGAACCGGTGGAGGCTGCAGCCCCTGCTGCGGTGGGTTGCCATGGGCTACCGTGTGTAGCCAGCAGCCGCTGAGAGCAGCCATCCAGAAGCCCACGACTGATCTGCCTCGCCGGAGAAGGGCACAATGATGGTGCCAAGTTGGGCCAGTGAGGCAACATCCTCCACAACTAGACTGAAGAACAAAAGGACAGCAACTTAATCTGTTCCCCTTCCCCCAATTCCCCAATAAAAATCTTAAAAAAAAAAAGAATTTGGTAAGGTAGCTATCTATATACAAGATGAACATAGCTTGGGCCGGCCGAATGGCACGATGGTTAAGAACCGGCTTGGGACACCAGAGGGCCCCGGTTCGGATCCCACATGTGAGGGCCAGTGACACTGCCCTCCACAAAAAACAAACAAACAAACAAGATGAACATACCAAAACCCATAACTTTTTTTCTATATTGTTATTAAATAGCTAAAAACAAGTATTGGGGAAATATTTAATTTATAACAAGCATAAATCTATAATGTGGGAAAACATCCAATAAGGACTATTTTTCAGCCATGTGAAGAAAACTATAAACTCTTATTGAAGGACATAAAATAAAGTCTGAAAAGGGGGGAAATATATCATGTTTTTGAATGAGATTTAATATGATAAATTGCCAGTTATCCAAAAATTAATATATAATATAAAACAATTGCAATTTTAATTCTACTAGGTTTGCAAGGAATGTGGGTTGAATAAAGTTATTTTAAAATTCATATGGAAAAATCAATGACCAAAGATAACAAAGAAAAAAGTTTTTAAGTATGTGTGTGTTGGGAGTTGGGGGAGAAGTGGACTTCCCTTACCAGCTACTAAGACACACTATAATAAAAATAAAATCATACTGGCATAGAGATAGACATATAGAATAATGGATAAAACAAAATCTTAGAAACAGATCTCAATTTATATGAGAATTTAATAAATAACAATTTGTTGGGTGTAGTTTGGTTTATGAAATAAATGATGCTGGCACAAATGGCTCTCCATCTGGAGAAAATGAAAATTGGAACACCACCTCACCATACATATAAAACTAACTCTAAATGAAGTAAATATTTAAATGTCAAAAAATAATAATTTAGAGTAATTGTAGGACCACATACAAACGACATAAAGGATAGAAATAAAAAACAAGAAAAATAGGTGGAAAAGAGAGGTAGCTAAAAATGTATACAGAACACACACACACACACACACACACACTAATTGATTACAGAAAAAATGTATGTAAGGCAAAATTTTAGTTTAAATAAGATCTAAAGACTTACGATACACTGTGGCAAATTCATGTCATGTATATTATAAAGGGAATTATTTGAAAGGCAATTATCCACAATATACATAGTGTTTTCACAAATGGTGAAGGGAAAGGCATACAACCTAAAAGAAAAGTCACAGGAAGTGAGGTGATGTACAGAACACATCCAAGTGTGTGCAGCCCCACTGGTAGTCAGAAAAATGAAAGAAAGTAACAGCAAGTAAGGAAAGACATTTTGAACATTGTAGCACCCTACCAGCAGGAAAGCTGGTAAAAAGACACACTTCTGATGGAAATGGAAATGGTTGGAGTCTTTCTGCAAAGCAGTCTTACAATATTATTAAATAAATGTAAAGAAATATATATACTTCAACCCAGCAATCCCACTCCCAGGAATCTAGCTGACAAAAATAAAAGCATCAGTAGATTAAATACTAACACGTACTTTTTTAGTCATAACACTGATTATTCAATCATAGCACTGTTCATAGTAGCCAAAAGTAAAAGAGAACTTAATATCTAATAAAAGAGAACTATTTGAATAAAGTTTTGTAAATTTGTGCAGTGAAATACTACAATCATTAAAAAGAATGAATTGCATAGCAGCTATGTAATAGCCCCAAACTGGAAACAGTCCTGGTGTTGATCAACAGAGAATGAACAAATTAACGGTGGTATATTCATAAAATGGAACACTGCTCATGAAAGATAAAGCAAGGAAGAGGAAAGGAGGACAGTCTGCTGCTATTGCCACAGTCTGGATGGATTTCAGAAACATCATCCACGTGAAAAAAGTCTTACACAACAGTCCACACTGTATGAGTCTGTACATCTGAAGCTCTAGAGGAGGCAAAAGTGATCTATGGTGAGAAAAATCAGAACAGTCATGTCTGGGAATTGACTGGGAAGGGATTGGGTTACATAGGTGCATGTCTTCGTCAAAACTCATCAGATGACACACTCAAGGTTAGTGCTTTAGATTACATACGAGGTCTGACAAGTTCGCAAACTTGTTGCAGATGTTGCTAATCTTTTTGATATCAGAGGAATTATTCATTATGAATTTGTACCAACTGGACAAACAGTTAACTACGTTTACTATTTGAAAGTGCTGAAAAGGCTGTGTAAAAAAGTTAGACGACCTGAACTTTTTGCCTATAATTCATGGCTCTTGCATCACAACAATGCACTAGCTCACACGGCACTTTCTGTGAAGGAGTTTTTAGCCAGTAAACAAATAACTGTATTGGAACACCCTCCCTACTCACCTAATCTTGCCCCAATGCTTTCTTTTTTTACCTGAAGATAACGGAAATATTGAAAGGAAGATTTTTAAAATAAATTTTTTTAAAATTAGTTTCAGGTGTACAAAACAATGTCATAGTTATACACTTCACCTTTCACAAAGTGATAACCTCCAAACTATTGCCCCCTGACATCGTTATATCTATTACAATTCCATTGACTCAATTCTCTATACTATACTCCATATCCCATGACTACATATATATTAAATTATAGTTGACAAATAATATTATTCAGCTTCAGGTGTACAGTGCAGTGGTCAAGCATCTACACCATCCATGAAGTGGTCTCCCTAACAAGACATGTGACCATCTGACACCTTACAAAATATTTACAACATTATTAATTATATTCCCCAAATTGTCTCATATCCCTGTGGCAATATTGTAGTTACAAATTTATGCTGTCTAATCCCTTCCCCTTCTCCCTCATCCCCACCTCTCTCCCATCTAGCAACCATCAGTTTTTCCTCTATATCTGTGAGACTATTTCTGTTTACTTTACTCATTTATTGAGTTCTTTAGATTCCACATATAAATGAGATCATATGGGATTTTTCTTTCTCTGACGGACTTATTTCACTTAGCATAATGTTCTCTACGTACATCCATATTGTTGCAAATGGTAAGATTTCATTCTTCTTTATAGCTGAGTAATACTCCATTGTATAAATGCACCACAGTTTTTTAATCCAGCCATCCACTGAAGGCATTTTGGTTGTTTCCAAGTCTTGGCTATTGTAAATAGCACTGCAATAAACATAGGGGTGCATATATATATATATATATTTTTTTTTTAATTAGCGTCTTGGGTTTCTCTGGATAGATACCTAAGGAATTGCTGGGTCATAAGGTAGTTCCATTTCCAGTTTTTTGAGATACCTCCATACTGATTTCCATAGTGACTCCACCAATCTGCAATCCCACCAACAGTGCATCAGGGTTCAAAAGGAAGACATTTTGATGACATTCAGGACATCAAGGGTAATATGACAACAGCTCTGATGGCCATTCCAGAAAAAGAGCTCCAACATTGCTTTGAAGGGTGGACTAGGCACTGGCATCGGTACATAGCTTCCCAAGGGGAGTACTTCCAAGATGACCATAATAATATTCAGCAATGTGGTATGTAGCACTTCTTTTTCTAGAATGAGTTCGCAAACTTAATTGTCTGACTTTGTATAAGTTGTACCTCAGAAGAAAAAATAAATAATGAACCCTAGCTAATGGCATGCACACAAGGTATTTAGGAAAGTACACTGATGTTTGCAACCTGCTTTGAAATACATTAAAAAATAAAATTAGATAGAATGATGGATGGTTAGAAGGATGCAAGGTTAATCACTAAAAGGTAAATGGTGGAATCTAGGTAGCAGGTATAACGGTGCTTTTTATAAAATTATTTCCCCTTTTCTGTGTTTAAAATGTGGAGAGAGAGAGAATCAGTCAGATCTATAGCAAATGGCTGAAGGGTTTTCTACAGGAAGACAAGCAAGATGTAGCAAAAGTGTACACAACAAAATTCTATTTTAGCAAAATAAACAATAACCAAAATATATTCATGTATGTGTGTATCTACCGAAATAATCATATATAGTTTTATGAACATGAAGACAATTATATAAAGACACTTTATCCCTGGGAGAGGTAGGTGGAGAATGGGAAATGAAGGTGAGAGCACAATAAAAAGAACACAGAACACTTCTGTATAGAGAAAATGCAAGGATGATCACCAACATACTGTTGTTAGCTCACCATAAGAAAATTCCAGATTTCATTTTCCTCACAATTTTCTATACTTTCTAAACTTTTTTACACCAATCATTTATTGTCTGCAATTTTAAAGTTATTTTCATTGTGAATAATCATAAAACTGAACAAACACACACAAAAAAGAAAGTCTTATTCTGAATCTTAAAGGGGCCCCGAAATCATCTTAGCCTCAGGCCTGCAGAAAGCGGGGACTGCTGCTGCCTACCGGACTCAGACAAGTTAATCGATTGGTCTCAGCTCCATGCTGCAACCAGCACAAATTCCACTGGGAAAATGGGACCATCTTCCACCAAGGTTTGCTTTCCATAGTCTCCAACGAGCCAGAACATGAACCCCCAGAAAGACACTGGAGAGCCTAGCTGGCAGGCTTTGCCAAAGGCATGTGAAAGCCCCCAGGATCCCCCAATTCACAGCTGCGTTTGAAAGACTCATCCTGCAGATCTGGTCTTTGCCACCTCAGACTTGGGGCCTCTGGAGTGCTCATGCAGCAGAGAGCTGCACAGCTCATGTGTGACGGTCCCCCAACTGCATCGCTATAGCCTCTAAGACAGAAGCTGGCGCACGTAACAGGGTGCGAGGGGGGCAGTCCTCCGAAGGACGGGTGCTGTGGGCTCAGCATGTGGAAAATGCCACCCTACGGGCACAGCATTCTGCTGTCACCCTTGGGCCCAGAGGCAGGGCACAGGTCGCACTGGCCTGGCACAGAGAGGGCCTTCCAGACCTGCCCTGAGGAGAGCAGCCCCTCCGGGATCCGTACAGGAGAGTGCAGGCTCATCAACTCTCGTGGCCTGCTGCGCTATCCCTGGGCCCAGTGCACCAAGCCTGGTGGGGAGGCTGGAGAGGAATCGAAAGCTCCCCAGGGCTGCAATGTTCTGGAATCTACACCCAGGGCAGACGTCTTCCCTTCACATCAGTGAGAATAAGAGCTGAGCACTCTCATTCCCTCCGAAACCCAAGGGACGCAGAAATGCCGCCTGCTTCTCGAGTCAGAAGAATACCCCTTGCTTTCATGCTTTCTGCCTGTTTGTGAATCCCTAGCATTCCTAATATTTCCCAGACGGTTAGGGTGAGGTGACAGACGCCTGGGAAGCCAAGTCCAAGGAGGCACGTCCTGGGGCTGCGCCCCTCACTGCCTCACTGTCCTGGCAGTACGCAACACACCAGCACGCACGTAGGGAAGCAGATATATCCGTGAGCAGTGTGCTTTATGCCCAGGTGATGCCCTAAAACACACGTCAGCTGTGACAACTGATGGGAGATGCCTTTGCTTTGACATCACTGTGAACGGCTGTTTCATGGGGGCAAACTGAGCACCAGTTTTCCTTGGCCGAACAAGCTCGACATTTAAAACAAGTATGTCAAATGGCCCTTACAAAATGGAAGTGAAACCTACCCACCCAGAGTAGTTAAGCTGTTCCCCGTGCCGTGTTGTGTGGCATAGGAGTTAAAAGCCCACATTCAGGAAGCAGATTGCAGGTCTCACTGCCTGTGTGATGTTGGGCAAATGACAGTAAGAGCTGAGCCTGAGCCTCATTCACAAAATGGAGATAAGAGAGTTGGCTTCAGGGGCAGGTGAGAAGTTTAAAAAAGATAATAAAAGTAATGTCTGACACACCTTGAGGAATCAACCAATGTTGTTGGTGATTTTATTATTA
Source organism: Hipposideros armiger (assembly GCF_001890085.2). Taxonomy (NCBI): domain Eukaryota; kingdom Metazoa; phylum Chordata; class Mammalia; order Chiroptera; family Hipposideridae; genus Hipposideros; species Hipposideros armiger. Next base: position 68,718 of record NW_017732824.1, on the reverse strand, counting down.
TTTATTATAGTATGCATGTTTTAAAAGGCATTTTGTAATATTTCTAAAATGTAAACTAGCTACCAATGCTTCCATCCCCAATTATTTGCTGCCAGGACTGATGCTGTTTGAAGTACCTTTGGCCCATTGGATGGCACGTTTTCAGGTATGGTGGAAAAACAAACAAACAAACAATATATTTATCCATGGTTTTTCTACAAAAAATATTGTTTCCTAACAAGAAAATGGTATTTATAGCAACTCAATTTTTCTTAAACTATACCAGTTAAGAGTAAGAATTTAAAAAAAGAAAAAGAAAAAGAAAACCACCTAAACATGAGTTGCAGAGCCTTGTCACTAATTAACTGTCCCACTTATCTAAATGTGTGCTTGCCTTTGAATCCCAACTATTATCTGGCCCTTGTAGTTGAGGACTTGGCCTGTCTGCCCAGCAGGCTTCCACTGAGGTGTGTGGAATGCTCTGTCCCAGCAGGGACCACATCATCTTGTCCCATTCTGTATCTCCAAGGCTGATAGGCTTCCTGATGCAGTCAATGTTTGCAACTTTTAAGCAAAAACCCCCTTGTTATTCTCTTAATTTATTCTCCCACATTCATCCGGAACCCTAAGCCTCTGAAACCTCCTCCCCATGGATAGCAAATGTTCCCTTTTGTCAGTTCCTCACACTGAAGGGCCTGACTTTGCCATCTGTCTTCAAAAGGAGCTACTTTAAGAAACTAGAACTTTTTTCTTATAGCACTGACAAATATCTACACCATGTAATGTTCCCTTATAGGATGTTTTAGACAGGCTGTTGTCAGAGCCTATAAAGCAGGGCATGGAAGCCTCAACAGTGGCTGGGAACAAGCCCATCAGAAGGGGTTAGGGAGGGGTAACCAGGGAGAAGCACAAACCTTTCCCACAGGCAGGCTATAGAGCTGAGCTTCAGGGCCACAGTGCTCATAGCTACTGAAGAGCAAGCCTCAGTCCTAAAGCTACCTGGGTCCTAGGAAGATTCTAACGATGGACTCAGTCACTGGGACCAAGACCCAATCCTGTCATTAGAACTGAGATACAGCGGGACCAAGGGAAAAGTCTGTTTATCAGAATTGGCATATGAGGTGGGACCATGAAGTTCACGAACTCATCCTAGAAAATGTGCTACATACCTCATTGTAGAATATCACTATGGTTTCCTTCCAAGTACTCCCCTTGGGAAGTTATGCACCGATGCCAGCACCTAGTCCACCCTTCAAAGCAATTTTGGAACTCTTTTCCTGGAATGGGCATCAGAGCTGTTGTCGTATTACCCTTGATGTCCTGAATGTCATCAAAATGTCTTCCTTTCAATATTTCCTTTATCTTTGGGCAAAGAAAAAAAAGGAGTCATTAGGGGCAGGTCAGGTGAGTAGAAAAGGTGTTCCAATACAGTTATTTGTTTACTGGCTAAAAACTCCCTCACATACAGTGCTGTGTGAGCTGGCGCATCATCATGATGCAAAAGTCATGAATTGTTGGTGAAAAGTTCAGGCCATTTTTGTCTAACTTTTTCACACAGTCTTTTCAGCACCTCTAAATAGTAAACTTGGTTAACTGTTTGTCCAGTTGGTACAAATTCATAATGAAAAAATAATCCCTCTGATATCAAAAAAAGGTTAGCAATATCATTGCAACAAGTTCTCAAACTTAATTGTCAGACCTCATATGAGGTCACATCTGCCACCTCAAGTATGACTTGACCTCAAGTAACAGTGTTGTCCTCAGCTTATATTTTAAGTCAATCATTCCAAACATACCCTTTATATTTGATGAAAACCTGACCATTTCTGCAAGATGTAGTAACAAAGGAAAAGTTATTTTTATTTATAAAAAAAATTTTATGCTGTGCAAGTGTATACTGCTGTGCAATTTGTGGTGTAGCTTTATTTAATCTGTGCAAACACTGCATTAGAGAAACATTATTGTTCAGATAAAGAAAAGGACTAGAACAGCTTTTATCTCTTTCCAATGTTCACGTACTTTTTATTACATGACATAGACTCTCAACTACTTGTGTGCATGGCACACCTCCATTTCTACTTATATTTTAATCTCTAAGAGGGCAGGATTGTGTCTTAAATTGAATACTCCTTGCAATAACCCAGCCTAGTTTCGATTATAAAATAGGTTCAATGAGTATATTTTAATTAACTAATATATGAATCAATGCCATCAGTTTTCAGGAAAGCAATTTCAGTGAAAAGAATGACCTTACAGTGCCCAGTCCCACTCCCTTAAATGTGAGCTCACAAGTGAAGGGATTTGTTCCATCTAAGAAACACACTGTTGCACAAATATGAAAACTGCCACCAAACCAATTCACTGTTCAGATGCTATATGTGCAGCTTCATCCTAACTATCTAATAGCCACAATCTAGTTCCACTACACTCATTGATTGACTTCTGCCCCAGGAGCAGCCTAGGGTAACCACCCAGTGAAAAGCCTTGCAGGCAGTTGGCTATATGCCAGTGGACTGGGTTGAGCCTCACACCAAAAGGGGCCTTCGCAGTTGGTCCAGACTACCGCCCCACTTCAACCAGAGCAGTCCCACTGCATCTGTTCTCAGCTAAAGTTAACACTTAGCTTGTTGTTACAATGTGCCAGGCACTGTGTTCAGGGCTTTTCAAGCATTCTATTTACTGCTTACAACAACACTATGAAATAGGTACAATTACTTTCATTTTTTTAAAAGATTTTATTGGGGAATTGGGGCAGGAGAACAGTGTTGGGAAATTGGGGAAGAGGAACAGGCAAGTTGCTGTCCTTCAATCTTAGTTGTGGAGTGTGTAGCTAGTTCATCTCCAAGTCCGGGCGCCATCCGGCCTCCCGTCGGCAGCTCGCAGCAGCTCAGCTAAAGATGCCGTGGTCAATCTTAGTTAGGAGGGGCGGGGGACCAGGGGGGATGCAGCCCCCCATCCCATACAGGAGTCGAGCCAGCAACCTTGTTATTAAGAGCACATGCTATCACTAGCTGCCTATTGGCAGCTCAGCAGCAGTTCAGCTCGGGTACAGTTTACTGGCCCATGTGGGAATTGAACCGGTGACTGTTGCTCAGAGCTCATGCTTTTAACCAACTGAGCCACTCGGCCGGCCCTTACCCTCATTTTTAAAATGAGAAAACAAAATATTAGAATTTTTGGAATGTGCTTCTCAGAACAAGTAAAGTGTTAGACCTGGACTTTGAACCCAACAGGGCTATCTGCACTCTGTATAACATTTGTAAATAAAATGTCTTTCAGTTTCCATAGGGCAAGGCTCTTTCCTAGGTGCCACTTAATTCCTTATTGTGTTATGTCTTCTAATCAGAAGCCACAGATAAGGGCCTGTCCAAACAACTTCTCCAACTGGTCTTTTTTGAAAAGATAAATAAATACAGATAGACAATGCATGCTGAATATTATAAAATGACTTAAAGAACACTTAATGGCAAGAAACAGTAATAATATATTTTAGATTAGTTAGTATATATTTTCAATGCCTTTTTGAAATTTATAGAACAATGTTGGGAATAGAATATTTTCATGGAGCAATGTTGGAGATAGGAAAGAGCAGTGGTTCTCATGGGGGAAGGGAGGAAGATTTAGCCCCCCAGCCATCCCCACCACCACCCTTCCTCCTCCCTGGAAACATTTAACAATGTCTGGAAACATTTTTGTTTGTCACAATTGATGATGGGGGTGCTACTGGCACCTAGTACATAGTGGCCAGTGATACTGTTAAACATTTTCCAATGTATAGGACAGCCCCCAACAACAAAGGATTTTCCCATATAAAAAGTCAGTAGTGCCAAGGGTGAGAAATTCTGAGAGAAAGACAGAGACATAGGTGGGTCAATCCATAGGTAAGTAAGCAGGTAGGTGGGTAGATGAACAGATGGATGGATGGATGAAAGGAAGGAAGGAAGGAAGGTAGGAAAGTAGGAAGGAAGGAAGGATCAGACTG
>NW_017732824.1:61316-63933 GCF_001890085.2 Hipposideros armiger | reverse complement strand
AGTGTCACTGGCCCTCATATGTGGGATCCGAACCGGGGCCCTCTGGCATCCCAAGCGAGTTCTTAACCATCGCGCCACTCGGCCGGCCCCCATTTATTTTTGCTTTTACTTCCCTTGCCTTTGAAGTCAAATTCACAAAATCCTCTTTGAACCCAAGGTCCATAAGTTTAGTACCTATGCGTTCTTCTATTCAATTTATCGTTTCAGGTCTTATATTTAGGTCTTTGATCCACTTTGAGTTAATTTTGGTATATGGTGACAGATAGCAGTCTAGTTTCTTTCTTTTGCACATGGCTTTCCAATTTTCCCAGCACCATTTATTGAAGAGTCTTTCTTTTCTTCATTGTATGTTTTTTATTCCTTTGTTGAAAATCATCTGGCCATGAAAAAAGCCAGTTGTGACAACATAGATGGATCTTGAGATCATCATGCTAAGCAAAATAATTCAGACAGAAAAAGTTGAGAACCATATGATTTCAGTCATGTGTGGGATATAAAACTGAAAGCAACAAACAAACAAGACAAAGAAAGAAACAAAAACTCACAGACACAAACAACAGTTTAGTGGTTACCAGAGGGTAAAGGGGAAGAGGGGATGGTAGAAGAGAAAAAAAGGGGGTCAAATATATGATGATGGAAGGAGAGCTGACTCTGAGTGTTGAACACACAATGCCATATATAGATTATGTATTCTAGAAATGTACACTTGAAACCTATATAATTTTACTAACCAATGTCACCCTAACAAATTTAATTTAAAACATATTCTGAAACTATTTAATTAGAAAAGTAAGACACCATTCATGGAAATAAAAGAGTTGGAAAAAGAAACCAACTGTTTTATTGTGGCTTTGGACATATTGAGTTTGAGATTACCATGATATGTCCACACAAAGAAACTTTGAAAAGAGTCAGAAACATAGAGCTAGAAACAGAATAGGTCTACAGGTGAGAGTCTTGGCTTTGAAGTAACAACTGAAGTCAAGAGACAAAGATTGTTTACTGGGGACAAGAAAGTGGTATCATTGAGGGAACACTGGCTTTGGAGAGCACGCCCAGGGAAAAGCCAAAAGGAAAGAGAGTCAGTAAGGAGATAGAGGCCCAAGAAGCTTTGATGTCACCAAGGCTCAGGGAGGAGAACACGTAAAGAACAGGTGTGGTCATCAGTACCAAATGCTACAAGGAGATCAACAGAAAAAAGGTAGAGGAAAAATCAGATGTTTTGAAAAATAACTGGTGGCCTTTAGAAGTGCAATAGAATCAGATAATTAAAGAATAGATTTTTTTTAAATAGAGACATTCTAGGTAGACCAATTGTTTGAGAAATAGAACAATGAAAGGAAGCCAGTTTCGATGATACTGAAGCATGGACTGGTTGAGCAAAAGTTTTTTCTCTAAAATAAAAGCTATTTACAAGAGATTTGTAATAGATATGTATGATATTGGGGGGAAATGGAGCAGCAGATTGGGGGAGGGGGGTTGTCACTTCAAGGGGTAAAAAGTATAGCTAGTGCACTGTGTTGTACAGCTGAAACTAATTCTAAAAAATGTGTATTTCATAATAAAAAATAATTCAATAATAAAAAAATTTTTTAAAGAAAGCTATTTAAATACATTCTATAAAAGGACTGGGGTGGGGGGTAGTTGATAAAAAATAATCTCCATGGGATCAATCGCTCTTCTATGAAAAGAAGAAAAATGATAAAATGATTGTGACTATTTGAAATGTTAAAGTAATAAAGAAAATTTTACTTTACCACTATATTAGCTAAGAAGGATCAAATATTTAAATTTATTTCTTAATCTGCCTGAAACAATGAGAATCTAGTTCCAATTACAAAAAAAAAATTGCCACAAAGAGAACTAACTGGACAGCACCAAAGAAAGCTATCTTAGTGTGTATTATATTAACATCTGTAAAACATGTTCCTACTTTCCTGTTCAGATTAGATTTTACAGCTTCCAGGAGAATCTTACGCAAGATGCATGATCTTGCCAATCACGTTTACATTTTAAAAGCAAGAGTAATGTATTAGCTTAGTAGCTTTGCTTTAATGCCAAGGAGGAAAATGGTAACATTGACCTGAAATGGTTCCAGTGACTGATAATCTATGTAAAAGAAAAGTGATGCAATTTGGAGTTATAATAACTATTGGTAATAAGAATAACAGAGTCACATGCTTGCTACTTTGGCAAGGTTTGGCCCTGAGTTCAATTACATAAGCATCCTTTATAAAGGTTGTTACAGAGTCAGGAAACCCAAATCCAGCCACTGTGATTGCAAAAGTATCTTCCTCAATTTTAGCAAAATCCAGAAATCTCGTCAAGGATAATCATCATCCAAATTAATTCTGTCTACTTGAAATAAAATTTTGTATCTATCCACTTTCATACCCACCTTGTTCCAAAAATGATTTAATATTAAATTTATTATCTTTGTAAATATATAGTCTGTCTTAAAATTCATAGTATAATACTGGGGATGCAAAAAAAAATGTATACACATGACTTGTATTCCTTTGTTATCAGTATATATTATTACAATTTTAATACAGTTCCTTTCTTAAAATGTGTATACATTTTTTGGCACCCTCTGTATATAACTAAAACATGAGTA
>NW_017732824.1:60088-61121 GCF_001890085.2 Hipposideros armiger | reverse complement strand
GTCAGTGAAGTGAATGGCCTAAAATATTCCTTTAACTCTCATTTTAAAAATAACTAGGACCAGAGTTATAGTTATTTTATCTTTAATATATTTTTATTTTCATTCCTGAGCATTATCCCTATGGGTGGCACAGATTTTGTTAATAATAACAAAAAATAAATAATAATAAAAATAAGTTCTGGATTTGTTGTTTGCCTCAAATCATTTTTGGGAAAAATAGTGATAATTTTCAAAACTGTTGATTTCTCTCATGAACTCCTCAAAGCAAGAATGAGTTTATTTCTCTCATTCAACCCCCATAAATGAAGAGAATGGAAAGAAAAAGGCTTCCTGATGCCTACGTGCTCTAGTGGAGACCAGGCTGGAGATGAGAGGCAGCAGCAGGAAATTCCTCCCCACCCTCTGGCCTACAAAGAGCAATGAGCTAGTTGGTGGGAATACAGGATGGCAAGGCTCAGTTTGGTTCAAATCCCAAGTACAGTGATAATTACACAGAACTTTAAGGAGGAATCAGGCTAGCTGTGAGACCAACTACAGAGGTCAGTGTAGGCTCAGCAAGGAGATTTCTTAGTTTTACTTGATCTCTGAATTGGGCCTAGATATCAGGCAGTTCTGGGGAGGACTCCACCAGGAAAGTCTCAAGGCAAAGGAGGTGGCATCATTTTGTCACACTTTCCCTTTAGAAAGTCCTGGTACTTTTCCATTTGGCAGTGGGAGAACTATCAGAGAGCATGTGTTTCTCACACCAAGCAAGGCTACCAGAACCAGTTACACAACAAACCTTGACTTGAGCCTCAACAAGACACCAAAAGCATCAGACCTCTGGCTATCACTGTATCAGATGACATCACCATTGACTAATCCCCTAAAACCAGAAGACATTTTATTTCCTCTTATCCAAGTTTCTCCTTTTTGGGGATTGAATATCAAATGACAGAGCCTTCAAACACATAGAATGACCTTCTCTCTCTCTCTCTTTTTTTCAACCAAGTAATGAAAAGATAAATGGTGTTCTCCACTATATTTAAACTGT
>NW_017732824.1:57434-58323 GCF_001890085.2 Hipposideros armiger | reverse complement strand
AAGAATCATCAGAAGACTAGCTGAACAGAACCCCTCTAACTAAGGATATAAAGAAGAGGCCATATCAAGAGGGGCGGAGATGCAAAAGCAGCTGACCCCAAACCCACAGGTAGTGGTAGAGCATTGTGAGGGACATCAGTGGCAGAGGTCCCCCCTGAAGAGTTAGGGGTCCCAGGCCCACAACGGACAACCAAACCCAGGAGTCCTGTGCCAGGAAAAGGAGTTCCCACAACATCTAGCTGTGAAAATCAGTGAGGATAATGCCAGGCCCAGTGAGAAGGAAGGCAGCTAGAAACCCAGACATATACTTAAAGTACCTGCACACAAATTCACTCATTTGCAAGCACTTATCCTGGGCTGTAGCAAATGGGTGGCAACTCAAAATGTGCCAGAGACATGCAGGGAAAGACAGTTCTATGGCTGCAAGGTAAAGGCTAGAGGGACAGTCACCATTATCCCTGTGTGGAGCCCACCTAATGTGTAGCCTACAGGAGGACACCATCTATTCTATATTGAGCCCTCTCCCACAATGTCAAATTTGAAACCAAATTTACCTGGTGAACTCCACGTGCACCCCACCCTGGTGACTCCCTGAGACCCCACCCCAGCCAGCTCCTGTGTCATCACCATGGGCACTCTGAGCTCCTGGGAAGGCAGCTCCACCCCACAATCTGCTGAGGTTTGTACAGCAACAGAAAGCCCTTGGTGACCTGTGCGGTCAACTGAGAGACTTTCAACAACAGATAGTCAGTCCCAGCTCCTGCTGTAGACTTTCTCGGGAAGTTCTCAAGGATCTGTGGGCCAGAGCTGAGCAATGGCTCTCCGTGGTGTTCTCTGGGTGTTTTGTGGAGTGGCCACAGGCTCAGCACTGGCACAAAAACTGAACCTG
>NW_017732824.1:52515-53904 GCF_001890085.2 Hipposideros armiger | reverse complement strand
ACCAATGGGATTTTTCATAGAACTAGAACAAATGAACAAATAAATATGGAACCATAAAAGACCCTATATAGCCATGGCAATCCTGAGTAAGAACAAAGTAGGAGGTATCACTCTACCGCATATCAAATTATACTACAAGGCTATAGTAATCAAAACAGCATGGTATTGCATAAAAACAGACACATAGATCAATGGAAGAGAAGAGAGAGCCCAGAAATAAACTCACACCTATATGGTCATTTAATCTATGACAAAGGAAGCAAGTATATATGATGGGGTAAAGACACTGTATTCAATAAATGGTGCTGGAAAACCTGGATACATACATGCAAAAAGAATTTAAACTGGACCTCATTCTTACACCATATACAAGAATAAACTCAAAATGGATGAAAGACTTAAAATTAAGATCCAAACAATAAAATTTCTAGGAGAAAACAGAGGCAGTAAACTCATTTTTGCCATTGATATACCTGATAAGGGGTTAATATCCAAAATTTATTTAAAAAACAAAAACAAAAAAACTCATACAACTCAACACCAAAAAAACCCCAAACAATCCAATTAAAAACTGGGCAGAGGACCTGAGTAGGCATTTCTCCAAAGAGGACATACAGATGGCCAATCGACATATAAAAAGATGCTCAGTATCACTGATCATCAGAGAAATGCAAATAAAAACCACAATGAGATACTACCTCACTCCAGTCAGAATGGCTATCATCAATAAATCAACAAACAACAAGTGCTGACAAGGATGTGGAGAAAAGGGAACCCTCATGCACTGTTGGTGGGATTGCAAAGTAGTGCAGCCACTGTGGAAAAGAGTATGGAGGTTCCTCAAAAAATTAAAAATAGAATACCTTATGACCCAGCAATTCCACTCCTGGTATTTTTCCAAAGAAATCCAAAACACTAATTTGAAAAAATATATGCACCCCTATGTTTATTGCAGCGCTATTCACAATGGCCAAGATATGGAAACAACTGAAATAAATGCCCATCAATAGGTAATTGGATAAAGAAGAGGTGGTACATATATAAATGGAATATTACTCTGCCATAAAAAAGAATGAAATCTTACCATTTGCAACAACATGGATGGACCTAGAAGATATTATGCTAAGTGAAATAAGTCAGAGCAAGACAAATACCATATGATTCCACTTATATGTGGAATATAAAGAACCCAAATAAATGAACAAAACAGAAACAGAATCTTAGATACAAAGAACAAACTGATGGTTACCAGTTGGGAAGGGGGATTGGGAGGATGGGCAAGAAAGGCGAAGGGATTAAGAAGTACAAACTGGTAGTCACAAATAAGTCACAGGGATGTAAAGTACAGTATGGGGAATATAGTCAATAATATTGTAAAACTATGTATAG